>NC_142945.1:38479098-38494098 GCF_046866305.1 Octopus bimaculoides | reverse complement strand
CGTAAACACACCAGCATCGGTTGTCAAGCAATGCTAGGGGGACAAACACAGACACACAAACATACACACACACACATACATATGTATATACATATATACGACGGGCTTCTTTCAGTTTCCGTCTACCAAATCCACTCACAAGGCTTTAGTCGGCCCGAGGCTATAGTAGAAGACACTTGCCCAAGGTGCCATGCAGTGGGACTGAACCCGGAACCATGTGGTTGGTAAGCGAGCTACTTACCACATAGCCACTCCTGCGCTTAATGTCCCAATGTTTGCAAGGTAACTGGTATCGAACTCAGAACAACACTAGTCGCACAACGAAGTTCTTAACCAGGCAGTCAAACTTTCACTTAGATGTGACATTGTGTTATTACGATATGATGAAGTGATTAACATATTACTGTCTTTAACCCTTCCGTTACCTTTTGTTTGAATTTCCTTTCATTCGGGGAACATTTCAAAATATCCGAAGTTTGCCAATCAGCAACGACGTCCTTTGGCAGTCGATGCCCTTTATGGCACCGACTGCCAAAATGTCAATCTATCTATGGCAGCTAAAGGGGGCTAATGAGCGAAATTCTCTAATGAAGAATATCAACAGGTTATCAACACATCTATCTGCAGGCATCTCAGAAATAGCAGAATGGAATCAAAAGATGAATGATATAAAGAATGAAAGAGAGAGAGAGAGAGAGAGAGAGAGAGAGAGAGAGAGAGAGAGAGAGAGAGAGAGAGAGAGAGAGAAAGGCACAAAGAGATAGAGAGAGATAGAGAGAGAAAGAGGGAGAGACAGACAGAGAGAGAAAGGCACAGAGAGACAGAGAGAGAAAGAGGGAGAGAGAGACAGAGAGAGAAAGGAACAGACAGACAGAGAGAGAAAGGCACAGAGAGACAGAGGGAGAAAGAGGGAGAGAGGGAGAGAGAGAGAGGAGAGAGAGAGAGGAGAGAGAGACAAAGGGAGAGAGTGGTATGGGTGGGTGGGTGGGTGGGTGAAGAGAGAGAGGAAGGGAGATTTTGTAGTTTTGAACTCTTGACGGTTTTGTATCTTGCATACAATCACAACAGTTGCCGGTCCCCGCCCAACCCGCCACGACTACCATTACTACCACCATCACCACCACCACCAACAACCACGCTACCATCACCATCATTACTATCAACAACAACATCATCGCTGCCATCGCCAATATCACACATCCACCTCCGCCACCACAATCGCCGTCGCCTCTAACACTACCACCACGACCACCACCACGACGACTACCACCACATCCATCACCTCCGTCATCACTACCACCATCACAACTACTATCACCACCACCTTCACCACCACCGTCACTACAACCACCACTATTACCACGACCACCACAACCACCACCACTACCACACCATCACTGCTGTCACTACTACAATCATGACCGTCATTAATACCATCATCATCATCATCATCATCATCAGCAGCAGCAGCAGCAGCAGCACCACCACCACCACCACCACCACAACCACCACCACCACCATCACTATCCCTACTATAACCATCAACATCACTGCTACTACTACCCATACTATCCATACCATTACTCATAGACACCACAATATTTTTACAGCAACTACCATCTGCACGGTCACCACTACTAGTACCCATACCAACATCATCAACCTTACCACTACCAAAACACTCATACTATCCTCCTCGCCGTCACCACCGCCACCACTTCCTCCTGTCTGCTTGTATATTGTATATTTTGTCTTTTGTTTACTCACATTTGTTTCATATTTGTTTTTGTCACTGTCCCCAGCATTCGTTGACTATTCCCAGCAACTTTTCGCCGTAGACGCCACCAAAAGTGAACAACATTATCGTTAAAGGAGAGAAATTGTAAGGATCTTTAGGACGATAATTGACGAGGAATGAGCAACGTCTAGTCTCGTGCGTGAATTTTCAGTTTATTCCTTTGGTGTGTTTCTGTTGAAAATTTAGTTATTATTTAATGTAACGCTACGCAGCATTTTTATCTATCTATCTATCTATCTATCTATCTATCTATCTATCTATCTATCTATCTATCTATCTATCTATCTATTTATCTGTGTGTCTGTCTGTCTGTGTGTCTGTCTGTCTGTGTGTGTGTCTGTCTGTGTGTCTGTCTGTCTGTGTGTCTGTCTGTCTGTGTGTGTGCGTGTGTGTCTGTCTGTTTACCTGCCTCACAAGCCTTTGGTCAGCCCGTGACTGTAAAAGAACACACTTACCCTAGGTGCCTCGCAGTGGGAGTGAATCCGGAACCATGTGGTTGGAAAGCAAGCTCCTTATCACACAGCCTCACCTATATGTGTGTGTGTATGTGTGTGTGTGTGTGTGTGGAGTTTGTGAATGTGAATACGTGCATATGTATGGAAGTATTCATACATACACATATACATAGACACACACTTTTCTCTCTCTCCCCCTCTCTCTCTTCCTCTTTCTCTTTCTCTCTGTAGCGCATATATATATATATATATATATATATATATATATATATCATTCTCTCACATATATCATTGGAAACCCTCATACGTTCGATATTTTAGGTCTTAATTCGTTTAGACGTGAAAGATATTATCGTCAAATTGTTAAATGAATTACGAACTAAAATTTAAAGAATTCGGAGCCAACGCATTTCTCTAAATATTGGAATGGAATAAGTCTCAGAAAACCCAGCAATATGTTACTATTACCTATTATAACTATAACAAAAGCGATATATCTTATATTTTTCTTGTTTCCGGGGTCACAAGATACTGTTTTCCAAGGCGGTGCCCCAGCATGGCTACAGTTAAATGACTGAAACAAATAAAAGGTATCGCCACCCAGTTAACCCCGCTAAGCGGATTAAACGAGCTAGAATCCGGGACGTTATCTGGTTCCACTCCTATTTCGCCTTAACGAGCACCCAAACTATTCTTCGTCCTACTTGAAAACATTTCCCTAAATCTAGCCCTCTTAGAAAAATATTTAACCCCCAATCTATAAAATTGTCCTTCTCCACCAATACCAATATTGATATCCGACATCTTAACAACAAGAAATTCAGAAATCTACAACCAGCTAACATCCACCCTAATAAATTAACTCAACATAACCTCCAGCTCCATACATATAAACCCAAGAGAATGGTGGAAGCCTGCTCTCACATTTAATGGAAGCATTTGGAGCCAATGAAGACACGGTTTTTAAGAGAGAGTGGTGGAAGCCTGCTCTCATTTACTGGAAGCATTTGGAGCCAGTGAAGACAAAAGTTTTTCGAATCTTTTTACAGGGAATGAAACGTTGCCGTATCTTTATGATCCGAAGACGAAAGCTCAGGCGATGGAATGGGGTCATACCATCTCTCCAACGTCTAAGAAGTTCAAGAGTCAGAGATCGGCACGAAAAGTCATGGTACATGTATTGGATGATGACAAAGGCATCATTCTCGTTGATTCCCTGGAACGTGACTGCACAGTGATCAGTGAATGGCACACTGAAGCACTAAATTTGTAGAGAAACCATTAAGAGGAAAAGACCATACAAAACGTTAAAAGCGATACACATTCACCATGGAAATGTCCGACTACACACTTTTGGCGACAAATCAAGCAATCAGTAAATTAGACTACTCAGTGCTCTCAAACCTACACTATGGCCCGAATCTGATGTTCTTCGACTGTCACTTATTCCGTCCAACGAAAAATAGGTTTGAAGACAATGGTTTGATGATATAGACGAGGTCAAAGTGGTTGTGAAGAAATAGCACGACAGGGCACATCTGAACTTGGGTTCAACGTTGGTGCGGATGCATCATTTGTGATGGAGACTATTTTGAGAAGCAACTTTGTATAAAGGAAGAGCCACTGTATAAACATGTGCAACTTGAATGACATATATTGGCTAATAAAAGAATATGCACACACACACACACACACACACAAAAGCACATGGTATGTTCTGAAATAATTTTACACAGACAGACAGACACACACACACACACACACACACACACACACACACACACACACACACACACACACACAAAAGCACATGGTATGTTCTGAAATAATTTTACACAGACAGACAGACAGACACACACACACACACGCACACGTACACGCACACATTATATTTTTGCTGCATTCAGAGATTAAAAATATTAGCTTATGTTGTGTTTTGTGAACTGGCGAAAGCATATTTATTCCTCCACCGCACAAAGCATTTCTCGACAAAAGATCTCGATCAAGAACTGTCGCAAGCTCTGTCACGAACCAAACCTCAGGCCAGGTCTTTGTCTACTTAGTCCTCCTCCACACATCTCAATCAAATTTTGACGAGTCTGTGTAACCTTCCTATACCCACTGCTTGACTTCCACTCGCGAGATGCTCTCGCTGGTTTCTTCCTGTATGAGTGGCCTTCTCTCTTTCACGGTGATGATAACCCATAGGTTACTCAGTCCTGTCCTTTCTATGACTTCGTTATTGGTGATATGGTTACACCAAAGAATTCCTAGCGTGGCTCAAAAATAACGTCTGTGGAAGACATCATTTTTCACCTCCAACAGGCTTAAATCATCCGTAAGCCTGACGCTGGATGATTATAGGCACCGAATAGTGATAAGGAAGACTCATACAGGCTGAGTTCGTTGACGATCTGGGAGACCTAAATACCACATCTGTTGTAATACAAAGACACAATCACTAGTTTCAGAAGCAGCAGTTCAAATTTGATCCTCAGATCAGTAATGAAGAAATGACTATTAGAGGTACATAAAATATGTCCAGCGGGAGGACCAGACTCTGAAGATCTTTCAGGGAACTCGGAGAATAATGTGGGGAAAAGATTTAGCTAGGCTACAACTGTTTTCCAGCACCTGTAGGCTGCATGGTTCAACTCCTTCATCAACTAAAACACCAAAAACGTAGACTCTTTGCTACGATCAATAAATCTATTAGATATAATTATTCGCACAGCAGTTATCTACATAACTCATACTGAGTTCTCTTTAGATTTGGGTCTCCTTGATCTTTAAATTAAGAGTTTTATATATATATATATATATATATGTCTGTATATAGTATATATATAAAAATACACTTATACATATGTATAATGTATACTTATAAATATATTTATTATATATATATATATATATATATATATATATATATATATATATATATATATATATATATATATATATATATATATATATATATATATATATATATATGTATATACATACGTATATGCATAACACACACATTATATAGTCATATTCTCTCTCTCCTTATCTCTCTCCCCTCCTTCTCTCTATCAGTTAACACACTCATTCACATCTGAAATTAATTCAAACTCTTATCTTAATAAATCAATCCGTCTGCCGGTATTAATATCTATAATATTACGTTAGTGTATATATTCGGAACATTTTAATATAAAAGAGCCAAAACAATTAACCAAAATCTTGGTTTATCGATCAAAAAGAAAAGAAAATCATTCGAATATCTTAGCACATTTGACGGTGAACAGATATATTCGTATATAATATGACAACTACACGAAAATAACGTTAAATCTGAAAGCAACTATAAAAATATTCTAACTGACGTAAAGATATCTTATTACATTTCCCGGCGGCAGAAGAAGAAAACTATTTTTGTGTGCGTTTCATCATTTGTGCTACTCATTATATATGTCTTTTATCGTTTCTCTTTTATTTGTTTCAGTCATCAAACTGCGGCCATACTGGGGCACCACCTTAAAGAATCGACAAATATATATATATATATATATATATATATGAAACGTCAAAGACTTTCCGTATTCCCGAGCGTCATACTAATACATCCTTTTGTTATTTACACCACCTGTCCTCGTCTGTTGTTGTTTTTTCGTATATTCTCCCATATATATATGTATGTATATATATAACGGCTTCTTTCTGTTTTCGACTACCAAATTCACTCACAAGGCTTTGGTTGGCCCGTGGCTATAGTAGAAGAAACTTGCCCAAGGTGCCATGCAGTTGTACTGAACCCGGAACAATGTGGTTGGGAGGCAAGCTTCTTACTACTCAGCCACGCTTGCTTATACATACATACATACATACATACATACATACATATTACGGAGATGTCCTTGCATAGCAAGTGACCTGATCTGAGATCCTGTGCTGAAACAAAAACAACTGCAGCGTGGAAGGTGTTTATAAGCCATTTAAAAACACAAAAACCATTAGATTCACTTCAACATTTAAATTTAATTTGTCAAAATATTTCCGTCCCTTTGAAACCGCGACCTGTTCACTCACATTTATATATATATACATAAATGTGTACGTATACACACACATGCACACACACACGCACATATATATATGCATGTATGTATGTGCACACACACACACACACACACACACACACACACAAGGTGTATTCCATAAGCTTCCCACCTTTCCCACTCCAAACACACTAACACCGACCATTTCTTAGCACCAATTCCACTTCTCAGCCACACACAATCTTCAATAGCGTCACCACACATACCACTAAATGAACAACCACAAAGAGTTTAACTCAGTATACACACCACACACCCTCATGCACACTCCCACCCCCACACAAGCACATAATAGCTGAACACAGACAATATATACTCCCACACTCTCACAAATACATAATGCCTTTGTCTATGCGTGTTGCGTGTGTGAGTATATTGTTTGTGACAATATACACACACACACACGCAACACGCATAGGCAAAGATCACTTTCGCCCACAAACACACACTATACCCATGCACACTATTTGGGCACACACACATGTGCACACACCACTTGAAAAAGCACACAGCAACTGCTACAAATAACATACATACACACGGTACACACACGCACACACACACGTCAGACTCACTCACCACCATTCACGCACCATTCTCACATACACACGCTCGCGCATCTTAGTTAGTTGGGATCACCATTATTATCTTTCTTTCATTCAACCTCTTATTTTCTGGTCATCCCGCCATGCTGGACCGCTGAACTCTACACAATTTTTTTCTTTCCGTTTTTTTCGTTCTCTCTCCATCTTATTCCTTTCTGTCAAAGAGCGCAGGCTCGAAATGTAAAAGACTTTTACATTTTCCCCGAACATTAATACACCTGCTTGTCGTTCCTACATTCGTCTTCGTTTTTTTTTTGTAAATTTGAACCATATATATATATATATATATATATATATATATATATATATATATATATATATATATATATGTATACTATTGAAGAAATTGCAATCAACAAGAAGGAATACAGTTGGACAGCTATTTTTTAATCGCTACAGTTGTTTCAACGGGACGTAGTTCTCCAAGAATACAGGTATTTGATTATGTAACTGTTTGTTTGCATAGTGAGGTCTAGTTGTGTTTCCTCAGGCACTATGGGAGTATGTCACCGTTAGTTTAAAATCGCTGTCTTCAAGGCCATCCCTTCCGTCTGTCGTGGTTTGAATTTAGTAGTAGCAGATAAACTCATGGTGTGTGCTGCCAGAGTGCGGTTGGCGGACTGCTATGAATGGTTGTAGATGGCTATTTCGTACTGGCTGGCATTTGAATGGCATTGATATCTTATTTGGTTGTATCACTGATCTGTTCTTGATGGTTGGGTACACATAGAAATTTCTTCAGCTGATCTGTATTCAGTGGTTGGATACATACACACAAAAACACTCAGGCTCTCACATATGTATATATGCCTATATATGTATAAAACTATGTATATATGCCTATATACACACAATACCCTCACATATACATACACATACATTCACGTACATACCCGTATATACGTACAAATATTTAAGCATCTATCTATACATACATATATACGTATATATATATATATATATATATATATATATATATATATATATATATATATATATATATATATATATATATATATATATATATATATATATATATATATATATATATATATATATATATATGTATATATAAATATATAGATACACTGATTAACATATACACTTATGCATTCGGTTGAAGAAAGCTGTTAACGATGGTAATCGAAGAGGAACAACTTCTGGGTCATCTCTACTAAATGACACCACTCTGTTTGAAGAATCAATACCATCGAAGAATACCATCGAAGAATCAACACCAAGAAGGAAGAAATATTATTTACATATATTTATTCGTTTGCCCGACAAAAGGATAAAAAGGTTTTTGAATACTTTTGAGTATATACCAAACTTTTACTACAATAGAGGGACGAAAAGAAATTATCTAGAAATAGTTTAATATCTATACATAATATATACTCAAATACTAACTTATCAGATGGTATCTGTGAATATTGATCAATTGGTATATACTGGTATTTAATAAAGGAGTACTGAGGTAAAAGAACATGCTAACTATAGATAACCAAGTTACAAAAGGTATATAGTCCATTTTTTGTTCTATAATGCATTGTTATAACCATTCTAAACTTTTTATTCTTTACATGCTAACTATATATTGATTAAAATATATATCTAAGCAGTTTATTATAAGTAGTGAATGTACCAGTATTGTTTTATATACATACATACATACATACATACATACATACACCCCCACACACACACACATATATACATATATATGCATGCTGCAGGACTGAATCCAAAACCTTGTGGTTGTGAAGCAAATGTCTTGGCCACGCACATATGACTGTGCCTGTTTCCAAGTTATATATAGAACCCAAACTAAAATTCTAACTGCACACACTCTCTATATATCAGTTGTGTGTATTGGATATATATATATATATATATATATATATATATATATATATAAACAAAAGATATACAGTATAACACATACACAAGTAATTTTATATACAAATATAAAATACCTACATTAAACATATAATGTATACAGAAGATATACATTAACTATGTATATACGTACACATAAACTGCATACAACGTTCATACAACATATTCATACGCAATACACATTATATACGCGTAAATATAAATTATACCCATTATAAATACAGCATGTGCATAAACATACCATATACAGAAGCTACATCCTGAGCTAAAAAATCTAGTTGCACACAAAAATACAACATAGTCTCTATACAATACACATATATATTTTCATATATATATATATATATATATATATATATATATATATATATATATATATATATATATATATATATATATATATATGTATATATGTATATATGTATGTATGTATGCATGCACAAGAGCTATATGCAAATTATGTGTAGAATATACACAACATAAGCTCATATACACTACACATAAAATGCTTACAAACCACATAGAAGCGTCATAGAACAATAAAATAGTTTAAAGAAATTTAGAGAGAAACAGCAGTAGGTGGTGTTCGGAGTTGATGAAGGATGGTAGCTTGTAACAGAATATTCTTCTCTTGAATAACAACAACCTTTTAGCCATTTTTGATTATATTTGATGTTGTTGTTATTCTTTATAAAAGTGTGGTGTGTTTGATTATTATTATTATTATTATTATTATTATTATTATTATTATTATTATTATTATTATTATTATTATTATTATTATTATTATTATTATTATTTTTATTAATTTTTTTGTTGTGTGTGGAAGGTTGGTTGTTTAGATTCTGTTCACAATCTCTTAAATTCTTTTTGCAGTTATAGGGAAGCATTTCAACCCAGCAAGAATTCCATCAAAGTCTTAGCAAACCATCATTTCACACAAATACACGTGCGCGCGCACGCACGCACACACACACACACACACACACACACACACACACACACACACATACACACACACACACGCACGCACACAGAGCCACACACATACACTCCCCCACACGCTCACATACACACACAGGTATGCCTCCCACGCAACACGTATTTATATATATATACACACATACAAACGTGTGTGTATATATAGTTGTACATACACACACATATATATATACCTATATATATATATACATATACATATATATATATATATATATATATATATAATATATATTACATATGTATGTATATATATGTTGTTTTTGTAAATAATATATATATATATATATATATATATATATATATATATATATATATATATATATATATATATATATGTAAACTTGCATATATTTTACATCCTGCTTTTTCTAACATATCTTTTCCACAATAAGTGAATATACATATATCTCTATGCACAGATATAACACTGATACACACAACATACTTACGCGCGCCCGCATTCACATTAAAAGCTTTTAAATGTCAGTACTTACAAATCACCATAAAACTTACACATGCAAACGTATATATTCATCTCTCTCTCTCTCTCCCTCCCCCTCTCTCCCTCCCCCTCTCTCTCTCTATCTCTCTGTATATATATATATAAACAAGTATCGAACATGAAGCTGCATCGAATACTTACGTTTTTTCTACATGAACACAACCGCTACCTCTCTCTTTGTATGTGCATATATATTTATATATATATACATTATGTGCATGTGTGTGGAATATTTATTTGTGTCAGATGAATAAGGAATGGCATAACTCAAAGCAAAGCTTCGGTCGGCTGGTCATAAGGTTTAAAAATAGCAAAAGCGCCATCTTGTTACTTTATTACTTTTAAGCCTACTAAACTGTATAATCGAACAGCAAAATGAACCTGCACTTTAGGTTTATGTAATAATGTTTGTTTCAAATAAATTAACATATGTAAGACTTTACACACTTCTAATATAACTTTGTATCGACAACTTTAATGTTATTGTAGCAACTTAAAAACGATATCCTGTATTTGATTGCATATATATTCTTTTTCAAAGGAAAAGAAAAATAAATATCTGTAGGTCTCAAAAAAATATCACCTCAGAATCAATATGCGAAGTTGGATCCCTTATAAGCTTTAACGTACTAAAAATGTATTTTGCTCGAATATACGCTGCCGAAATTTGGGTTCGTGCAATGTGCACATGCATCATTTATGCGATGAATTAATGTATATGTGTATGTATGTATACATACATACATAAATACACACACACACACATACACACATATATATATACATACATACATATATACATACACACACACACACACACACACACACACACACACATATATATAATACCTGCATACATATATATATATCCTGTTTTTATTTGAGGGTTATCAGGGCTGCCAATGGTTTCATGCAAAAACATTCTTTAAAATTTCTCAAGCGTACAACATGGAGACGAGTACGAACATTCCTAAATGTTACGTTTGAACAATTGTAAAGAATCTCTTTACAATGAAATTACCGGTAACCTTGTTCAACCACAAATAGAGAATTTTTATCCATCAATGCAGTTTTGAGCACTCATTCTCACTGTCCGATATTAACGCGCGTGTGTGTGTGTGTTTGTGAATATGTGTGCATGTATGTGTGTAAGCGTGCGTGCATGCGTGCATGAGCGCGTGTTCTATTACAAAATTTAAAAACGACTACATATTTTGAAATTCTCCTATATTTTTCTTGCGTGGGAATACACTTCTCTCCACATATATATACATATATATATATATGTATGTATGTGTGTGTGTGTGTGTGTGTGTGTGTGTGTGTGTGTGAGTGTATCATATGCATGCATACACAAATACACACTCACATACACACACATACCGAGGCACACACACATATGTATATCTATGTGTGTGTGTGTGTGTGTGTGTGTGTGTGTGTGTGTGTATTATTTATAATACTTTACATCAGTTTTCCCTACTGGAATGAGTTGGACGTATCCTCAAGTTCCGAGTGTATTCTTATTCGGAGTCACTGCTCTCCTAGTTGAGGCAGCGGCTGTATAAAACTTTCACTCAACATTTATTAAAAATGTTCCTGTATCTATGGTTAAACGGGAAATGCCTCTTTTTTTTTTTTTTTAATTAAATCCAACAATTTTCTACCCGCATTAGTCTTAACATTCAGTGAATAAAACGTCGGGGACCATATTATTATCCTGGGTCTTCATTTACATTTCATATTTTTAATCACAGGCTTGCAAGGCATCTTTTCTTTCAAGTCGCTGTTAGCCAGGGGATTATTATAATAGGGTGTTGCTTTATCAAATATTTCCTTAGAAGAGGAGAGATTAGATAACCTATTTCTGATATTGGTCATAAAACTTTCGAACAAATAGGAGTTGTGTGACAGCAATGTTTATGTGTATACATGAGTTTTTCGTTACGTTTATGATAGGAATCATATGAGCACAAATTCCGGTATAGGGAAGCACCAAAGGAAATCGACTTCCTACACACACACACACACACACACACACACACATATATATATGGAAAGAGAGAGAGAGAGAAAGGTATGAGGCGTGGCTGTGCTTCCGGGTTCATTCATTATCTACAGAATAGATAATTCTAGTTCTTCGCCTCAACCATCTCCCTTCTCTCCTCTCTTTCATCTCTCTCTCTTCCTCTTTCCCCATCTTTCTCCCTCTTTCCCCTTCTCTCACCGTCTTTCTCCACCTCTCCTTCTCTTTTTGTCCCTGTGTACATTTTGTCTAAGTGTCGTCTGTTTGGCTGTCAGCCGGTCTGCCTGCCAGTCTATCTGCCTGCCTGCCTATCTATCTAACTATCTATCTATCTAGCTATCCATCCACCCTCTGTCGGTTTGTCTGTCTGTCTGTCTGTCTGTCTATCTGTCTATCTGTCTATCTATCTATCTATCTATCTATCTATCTATCTATCTCTGTCTGTTAGGTCTACAAACAAACACTTTCCTCTCTGGTCAGTCCCTCGTCAACTTTTTCAAGTATCACTTGAAAAGGAGGATGAGGATAGAGAGGAAAGTGTTGTCGAATGAAAGTTTCAATAAAAAATGGCTAAATGTGGCAAGAATGGTAAGAATGAAAGACGACACCATTTTAAGCATAGACTTGTAACAAAAAGAGACAAAAAGAGAGAAGGTACTTACTTTCATGTACCCTTAAAAAAAAAAAAGCCTGAGGTGACCGTGGTCTTTTCCGTAGGCTTTTCTCTCCACGGATAAACCTAATCTGCTCCCCGTTTTTTACATCGACTGTGATACACGATCCCTATTGATCGCCCCCCCCCCACGTTCTTTTTATTTTTTTCTTCCCGCGATCCTTTTCGATCGAAATTATCCCCCCCCCCCAGAAAAGCTCTACTTTGTAATTTGTCCATTTTCTGTATTTAGCCCTGTGTGGCTATAATAAAAAGATATCTAGCTATCTATCTATCTATCTATCTATCTGTCTGTCTGTCTGGCTGTCTGTCTGTCTGTCTGTCTGTCTGTCTGTCTGTCTGTCTGTCTGTCTGTCTGTCTGTGGTCTAGCTGAGTGTCTCAATTGATGTACTAAAATAAATAATGCGTAACAGAGTATACTCTATGTAAGTGGTACAAGCTTTAGACGAATTATCTGTCCGTCCGTCCGTCCGTCCGTCCGTCTGTCTGTCTATCTATCTATCTATCTATCTATCTATCTATCTATCTATCTATCCATATATCTGTCTATCTATCTATCTATCTATCTATCTATCTATCTATCTATCTATCTATCTATCTATCCATATATCTGTCTATCTATCTATCTATCTATCTATCTATCTATCTATCTATCTATCTATCTATCTATCTATCTATCTATCTACAGAAGCGAAGATAATCTTAATAAATCAAGAATTTACCGTCCATATAATCTAATACGTTCTTCTTCATCTTTATTATCTAACTACATGTCCTCTAACCACCCTAAATTATTTTTCTCAGCTCATTTTCGTTTCATTCATGCAGATAACCTTGGCCTTAAATGTGATCTGGTCGATTTTTCAGTATACGTCTAAATGTGTCGTCTGCTGAAGATAAGCTAAGACAATTCCTGTGCCGATGACGCCTATTGAGGCAAAAACACGCGTGAACAGCTGTCTTCTTGTCTTTCGACAATCAAGTTTTCTTTTCCTTAATGGCATATCAGTTTCGGAGAAATTCTATGAGAATTCTAGTTTCTTGAGACTCTTTTCCACTCTCATTTGGAGTTATTCCCAGCTGCGAACAAGCAATCTTTATGTTCAATTTTTTCTGTGCCGCGTCTTAAATTTACTATTCTTTCACTTTACTATTCTTTCACTCTTCTGACACTTGTTTTATGTTACAGCTTGGTTTTGTTCCAGCTTAGCGAGAATTCTTGTTGGTATTAAGGTTTAGGGTTAGAGTTTAGAGTTAGGATTTAAGGTTAGGGTTAGGATTTAGGGTTTAGGGTCATGGTTTAGGGTCATGGTTTCGGGTTAAGCTCAGGTTTTCGCATTAAAGTTAGGGTTAGCACTTAGGGCTAGAGTTACGGTCATGGTTTAGGGTCAGGGTTAGGATTTAAGGTTAGGGTTAGGGTGAGGGTTTGGATTAGGGTTAGGGTTAGACTGCACACTAAAGTATAAGTGGCCAGGTAGACCGTAGACTAGAGTGGTACCGTTGAATCATGGTAGAGTAGGGCGTTGAGAATAACATGACTGTAGACATACCACCGATGCTAGAGCATGTAATGAGGACATGTAATGTTTTCAATGGTGGAAGTGATTGTGGGTCTTGCTATGATTGTGATGTTGGTTGTGATTATGATTAAGTTGGTTGAGTTTGTGATGCTTGATGTAGTTTCAATATTGGTTTTGGTTTTGGGAATAGAAGAGAATTTTTAAACGATAGTTATAATTGCAATTTCATCGCCTCGCTAGCGCTGTAGACAAGAGTGTTTATATGCACCAAAAGCCAATACCAGACTTTCTCTCGTGGTATCTACCGCTGTATAGTTTGTTCCAACAGAACATCCTTGTTTAAGTGGGGGTTAATATCACCTCTTCGTATTAATACTGCCTCTGTCGCTTATATATATTTTTCAACAAGCTCAATG
>NC_142945.1:38439098-38476598 GCF_046866305.1 Octopus bimaculoides | reverse complement strand
ACTATCATCATCACCACCATCACCACCACCACCACTATCATCATCATCATTCATACCACCACTATCACCATCACCACCACCACCACCACCACCACTACCACTACCACCACCTCCACCATCACCGCCACTACTATTTCCAGCGCCGTCACCACCAACACTGAAACCGCCGCCACCACCACCACCACCACCGCCACCGCCACAACCACCAACCATCACCACCATCACCATCATGACTACTACCGTCTTGCCCACGATGACAATGACGACAATGACTACAGCCATCACTTCTAACATCATATCATCGTTACCATGATGATGATGATGATGATGATCTTCACCATCGCCGTTATCATCATGATCCTAATACGTACCACCATCATCACCATCACCATCATAACCGCCTCCAATCATGATCATCATAAACATTAAAATTGTAAAAAGGTTAATCAAAATACTATCAGTAATACACTAAAAGTTTATTTAATTAGCTTTCTTATTTCCCTATAAATCTGCTGAAATGTGACTATAAGAATTATTGTCATTATTCCTGTCGTTGTTGTTGTTATTATTAATGTATCAGACGTAGAAAGACGTGCCATTTTGTCGCCCTGTAGATTTTGTTATTTTACACTGATATAATTGAAAGGAAACGAAAAGAAAAGAAAAAAAATCATTTCTTTTTAATATCTCCGCTAGAGAAGCCTTCTGGAATATATCAGGATATTTGGTAATGTTTGGTAATTTTTCAGACTTTTTAAACATTAATTTTTGTGTTTACATTTAACCCAGCAAAATGGCTACCACACGATAGACAAATAAATGCCCACCAAGAAATTCCAATTGAATATAACAGCGTAGAGAGCAAATAAGAAGAAAACGGAAAGAAAAGAGGCAATTTAATCGCATAGAAAAATGTAAACTATAACAGGGGGAAAAAGATAATTTATTTGAAGAAGAAACAAACATTGAAATAGTCATTAGTAACGATACTGCACAAACGGCAACAGCAGCGCGTGCACACACAACCATTCTGTTTCCCTAGCGGCAATAACACATACACACACACACATAGGTTTTGTCAATCGAAGGCATGAATGGACAATTCGAGCAGCAGGGAAATCATTTCTTTCGTCGGAGCTATCTCAAAAAGATAGCCCTTGACATAAATTATTTGGTAAAGAAAAACGTCTGCCTGGCAGTGGTTCGTAACAAAGACAAATACATTAATAATTCGAGTCTATTATCCGACACCGAGGAAAAGGGAAATAACTTATTTCTGCATCTCAAAGGAAACAGAGGCTTTCCACATGTCCCTGAGAAAGCAATTGCAGTAAAACTTAGCAGGAAAACTTAGCCGATGTATAGAATAACTTAGTATTCATTAGTCAAGAAAGAAATCCAGGAACGATATGCCTAATATTGAAAACAGAGGAAAAGACAGGCTGTATTTATTCCACACCAACCCAGAAACTTTAACGATAGTACAATAAAGCACCGCTTAGTGGCATTTCGTCTGTCATCATGTTCTGAGTTTAAATTCCGCCATGATCGACTCCATTTGAACATTGGAGCCGATGTAATCGACTTCACACCATCCCCGAAATTGCTGGCCTTGTGCCAAAATTTGAAATCCTTATCATTGTATGTTGTTGCTACCAAGGGCGTAGTTGGCATGATTGTTAGTGAATCGAAGAAAATGTTTTGCGCTATTATTCCGAGTTGAAATCCCACAGAAGCTAACTTTGTTTCTTATCCTTCCGGTGTTGATAAAATAAAGTATTAGCCAAGTTGATTACATCAACTATACATACATACATGTATACATACATGCATACATACATGCATACATAGATACATACATACATACATACATACATACATACATACATACATACATACATACTCACATATACACACACATATATATATACATATATATACATATATACGGGAGGTGGTGGGTAGCGATTTTCTTCACTACTTCAGGGAGTGACGATCCTGCCTGAAACGAGTCCCGGGCTCAGCTGACTCCGGTTGACAGTACCCGGTATGGGCCCCTATCCAGGGTTACAGAAAGGAGACAACCTTCAAAGAAATCTGGAGTGGATCCCCGTAGGCGGTTTAGTGTTCGACTCGACACTCTTCCGGCAGCACCTGCAACCAAGCTGGTGCTAAACGTAATGCTCTGCACTCCTTTGGACTACGTCAGCAAGGTCGAGAGAGGAATCCTGATTTTCTTACATCTAGCCCAGGCCTGCGCAAAATTGGAGAGGAAATTGGAGAGGACATGAAATGTAAAAACCAGACTGGATTAGTTTACGCGCAACTCCATTGTCATTGTCTCCCGAGACAAAAGGATGCCTACAATACATATAATATATATATATATATATATATATATATATATATATATATATATATATATATAAAGATATAGATATATGTATATATATAGGTGAACAGAATATGTATATATATATATATATATATATATATATATATATATATATATATCTGTCTGTCTAACTCTTCGAAACGCCAGTGTTATAATGGTGGCAGCTGATGAAGGAAATGTTCTCGATGTGGCCTGTGTATTTTCTGTACCCTGTTTATCATTTTGTCCATGTTTTTTTGCAACGTCATGTACCCAGATATGCATCTATATATACATGTAGATGAAAGTATGTACATACATGTACATATATATGCATATACTCATATATTATATATATATACATGTATATATATATATATATATATATATATATATATATATATATATATATATATATATATATATATATATATATATATATATATATATATATATATACACATATATAGGCGCAGGAGTGGCTGTGTGGTAAGTAGCTTGCTTCCAACCACATGGTTCTGGGTTCAGTCCCACAGCGTGGCAAGTGTCTTCTACTATAGCCTCGGGCCGACCAAAGCTTTTTGAGTGGATTTGGTAGACGGAAACTGAAAGAAGCCCGTCGTATGTATATATATATATATATATATATATATATAAGTTCAAAGAAACAATAACAAAAAAACAACAAAGTGAGGACGTGATACGGATAGTGTTATTGGACGCTCGGGAAAGGAAAGAGAGAGTGTATGACGTTTCGGGCGTAGCCCTTCGTCGGAGAGATGGAAAGTTCGGAGAATGGAAAAACGGAGAAAGAGGAAAATGGTACCGATGCCCACGAGGTTACATTGTGAAAAGACCGGAAGAGGAGGTGGTGGGGGAAAGGTTCTTTCTAAGACAGGAGAGTGAAAAAGGGAGATGAATATCTGTGCGTGCGCGAGAGTCTGCGAGTGTGTGTGTGATAACAGAACGTGTGTGTGCGTATGTATGTGTGTGTGTGTGTGTGCATGGTTTGGTGGTTTATCTGTTAGTGTGTTTGTGTGTGTGTGTGTGTGTGTGTGTGTATGACGTAGTGGAAGGAATTAGTAGCAGGAATGGTTAGTGGATGCTTATAGACAGTGTTAGGTGGAGGTCAACAGGCGGTCTTTTGAGTATGTGTGTGTTCGTGTTTGTGTGGGGTTGTAGGTGATGGGTACGTGCACGTGTGTGTGTGTGTTTTGTATGTGCGCGTGTGTGTATGTGTATGTTTTTGTGCGTGCGTGTGTGTTTGTGTGTATGTGTATGTTGTGTATATGTGCGTTGCTGTGTACGTGTGTGTGCGTGCGTTTGCTATTGTACGTGCGTGTGTTGTTTATGCCCATGTGTGTGTGATTGTATGCGTGTCTGTGTGAGTGTGTAGTGTTGGTGAGAAGTGTGTGTGCGTGTGTGCGTGTATGTGGGTGTGTGCGTGTGTGTGTATGTGTGTGGATGTGCGTGTGTGTGTGGGATTGTGAGTGTTAGGTACGGGTGTGTGTGTGTTTATGTGTGTCTGTATGTGTGTTTCCGTGTGCGCGTGTGTGCGCGTGTGTGTATATGTTTTGTGCGTGCGTGTATGTGTATATTGTGTATGTTTTCGTGCGTCCGTGTGTGTTATGTATGTGAGTGAGTATTGTGTATGTGAGAGGTGTGTGTGCGTGTGTGCATGTGTGTATATGTGTATGTGTGCATGTGTGTATATGTGTATGTGTGTTGTGTATGTGTGTTGCTGTGTGTGGTTTTGTGTGTGTGAGAGGTGTGTATGTGTGTGTTTATGTGTGTGCGTGCGTATGTGTGTGAGAGCGTAAGGATGTGTGCCCGGTATGTGTGTTATTTTGTGTGTGCACTCCTGTGTATGTGTGTGCATGTGTATGCGGCTGTGTATGTAGGCGTGCGCGTATATATGGGTGTGTGTGTGTGTATATATATATGTTTGTGTGTCTGTGTTTGTCCCCCACCAACATCGCTTGACAACCGATGCTGGTGTGTTTACATCCCCGACACTTAGCGGTTTGGCAAGAGAGACCGATAGAATAAGTACTAGGCTTCCAAAGAATAAGTCCTGGGGTCGATTTGCTCGACTAAAGGCGGTGCTCCAGCATGGCCGCAGTCAAATGACTGAAACAAATAAAAGAATAAAAGAATATATACACGCACACATAATGCATATATTTTCTTCAATGATCCTTTCCTTGTTACCAAAAAATAAAATTAAAATAATTGTACCTTAAAAATCGGGATTAAAAAGAGTGAAAACCAGGTTCGGAATCGACATTAAAACTACTCGGAACAAAATCCATTTGCATTTCTGACGAGAACAGAGCCATTATGTGGAGTTTTGTTATTGGATGACGATTATACAGAATAATGCGTGTCAAAGTGGGCGGTGCAACCACTTGGTGAAGGGTGAAGTTAGAGGTGGAGAATTTTATATGGGTATTGGGGACAACGGGGTGGTAGCGGGGTAACAAATGCATATTTAATTGCTCCAAATTACTAAAACATTTTCGGATTGATTCTCTGCGAATAATTTGGTTACTGGTCGAAATGTTTTGACGTTCCATATTGCATTGCTGAAGGTAGTGAAGCGGCAGAATGCTCAGCGCATCGGAATAAATTGCTTAGTGGCATTTCTTCCGGCTATTTACGTTCTGCGTTCAAATTCCACCGATATCGACTTTGCTTTCTATCCTTTCGGAGACAATAAAATAAGTACCAGCTAAGTACGGGAGTCGATGTAATCGACTGACTCCCTCCTCCTAAAATTGCTAACCTCGGGTCAAAATTTGAAACAGTATGGCGGCGAGGCGGGCAGAATCTTTAGCGCGTCGAAGAAAATGCTTGCCAGTATCTTCCTCGGCTCTGTACATTCTGAGTTTAAACTCCGCTGAGATCAACTTCGTCTTACTTTCTCTTTCATCTGTTTGGGCTCGATAAAACTGCTACCGGTTGAGCCCTGGGGGTCAATGTAATTGACTAACCCCTCACTCTCACCACTTGTGCTGAAATTCGAAACCATTTGAAACTATATGACACCGATGAAATGACTTATATGCAGCAAGTAGGTTTCAGTGGCTATCAACATGACGGCAGCAATTTTTTTCATGTGGGGTATTTAAATTTGTTGAATCTCAGCAAGAAAACATCGAAAGAGTATCAGTAAAAGAAAAGGGTTGATAGATAAAAGAAAATGTTTGAAACCCCACAGATGTTGAGTGTGTGTGAGTTGTTTGTAGTGTGCTGTTGACTCTGTGTAACACGATTTTTCTCCTTTGGTATCAACTGTTAATTCCTATTTGCTTACCCCAACAAAGTATTTAACATGGCTAATATAGATGTTTTCGATCGAGTTTGGATTCTTTACCATCAAATTTGAATTCTTTGCCATCAAACTTGAATTCTTTGCCATCAAATTTGAGAGAGAGATAGAAAGAGAGAGAGAGAGAAAGAAAGAAAGAAAGAGAGAGAGAGAGAGAGAGAGAGAGAGAGAGAGAGAGAGAGAGAGAGAGAGAGAGAGAGAGAAGCTGGTGGTAGCCTAGTTCTGTTTTGTGAAAGAGGAAGATTTCCAATTTCCATCAAAAAAATGTTTTAAGAGTACCCTAGCCAATAGACAGAACGAAGTGGTTTCCACACAACAATCACCAAGCTCGTGTTACAGACTACAGGGGCTGCAGTAACTTGTTTCCACCAGATTCATTCAGTACACGCAATTTGTAAGTACTGGTGTTGTTTCAACAGCACTAGTGAACATACCTAATGATTGCCAAAAACGACGGGTCACTTTTGATTCTGTGCATTGTTGTGGGCGCAGAAGGAAAAGTGATGAACCTGGTGATGAAGGGCAGAAAGCTTAAATGTTAAAGTGTGAAAGTAAAAGTCAAGTGTTTAGGGGTTTCTGCTCCAAGGAGCTGGAAAGACAGAGGGGGTAGGAAGAAAGTGAGGAACAGTAGAGCCAGCAGGAAAACAATATCTGATCTCAGAGGCTGCTGTTTCCTGAGCATCGTTAATTGCAGTTTGGAGGATGGCGGAAAATCTTGCCCTGCCCCCAGTGCCAAGTGCTAACGACCAGGAAGGCGAGAATGACCATCGTACAACTGGCGATAATTTGGATGGTATGGAAAGTAAACAAAGACGGCCAAATGTCGGAAATAATGGGAAAAGTAAGATGATAAAAGAGACGATTGAAAAGACAAAACATAGGAGGCGCATCCAAGCGAAGCACCAACAAGTTTCTGAATTTAACTAAAAGAATATGAAATATGGAACTGATACAAATAAAAGGATTTATGGTTCGGTTATTGTCGTCATCGCCATCATCATCATCACTACCATCATTGTCATCATCATCACCGCCCTTATTGTCATCATCATCATCATGGTCGTCATCGACGTCATCGTCGTTATCATCATAATTATCGTCATCGTCGTCGTCGTCGTCGCCATCATCATCTTCATCATCAACATTGTCGTCGACGTCGTTGTCTTCGTCGTCAACATCATCATCATCATCATCATCATCATTATCATTGCCGTTATTGTCATCATCATTGTCGTCATCAGCACGATCATAATCGTCATCATAATTGTCTTCATCGTCATCATCACCATCATCATCATCATCATCATCACCATCATCATCATCATCATCATCATCATTGCCATTGTCATCATCATCGTCGTCGTCGTCAACTCCACCACCACCACCACCACCACCATCATCGTCATGATCACCAAGCGAGCCTTTCAACTGCTTTTGCCGACTTTTTATCCTCACAAATACACAAATCTCCGATGACACGAACAAGAACGACAGCATTAAAAAAAATAAAAAAATAACAATAATAGCAAAAGCAACGACAACAACAACAACAAACACTATAACAGCATCAACAAATAAAAAACGAAAAAAAAACCAGTAATGACAAAAACAACAATAATAATAAAAGCATAAAAAATATTATAAACAGTAATAAGACGCATTAAAAAATAATAGCATAAACAATTTGTGAAACGATATTTGTAAAGAACAAATGTTTTTTTTATGAAAGAATGTTGCCAAAATTTTAGAAGACATTCCAATATTACTACATCAACGAGTTAATTAGCACACGATGACAAGTTAATTAGTAATTGTGCTTCATTAGAATATCGGGTTTATGGTTTACGCCAACACTATGTCTCTAAATGTTATTCAGTACCGGAAATATAATATCAAAACAGTTCCAACAATGCAGCGCTTGACGATATGTCGTGGAATTTTGAACGTCAGAACGTTAAAGCCGGACGAAATATGCCGCTAGCATTTTCGTCCGGTGTGCTAACGAAACGATGATGATGATGATGCTTTTTTCTAATGTAGGCACAATTATAAGGGTTAGCTAACATCATGATAATTATATATATATATATATATATATATATATATATATATATATATATATATGTATATATATATGAGTTGATTTGGTAGACGGAAACTGAAAGGAACCCGTCAGGCATATGGCGTAGTGGTTAAGAGCGCGGGCTACTAACCCCAAGATTCCGAGTTCAATTCCAAGCAGTGACCTGAACAATAATAATAATAATAATAATAATAATAATAATAATAATAATAATAATAATAATAATAACAATAATAACATTGAAAAATACTTTAGGAATGAGAACCCAGGTTCGAAATTTCCCCAAGACACCTGATGAAGGCTGGAGGGTATATCAGCCGAAACGCTGTGTTAACAACAAACAAGATGGGGACAAATATCCATCAAATCCCTGCGAGGTCGATAAAATGAATGACTGGGGTCAATGTAATCGACTTACCCTGCTCTCTTCAAAATTTCTGGCTTTGTGCCAAAATGAGAAAGAACTATTAGAATACATTGCTTCAGTCTGAGACTCTACTATAATATCAGCGTATGGTTGTTGTTGTTGTTGTTTTTGTTGCAAGTATATTACCCGAGATAAGTTCAGAATGAATAAACTCATGGCACGTAGGTTAGTCAAACATACCGGCGTAGATGGTTCGAGATCTGCGATTTCTCTGCTTGTTTTATCTGCTAGAATATTCTAACTGGCAGATGGCAAAAATAAATACTTAATTCTTACCCTAAAGTTTTACTGAAGGAAAAGGAAGGTCCTGGAGGAAATGCACTGACATTATAGTCAGCAATGTGACACAAGTAAATTCTGAGTCTCTGTCGGACTGCAGGCATATACTTCGTTTCAATGCATCCCTCTATCCATCCATCCGTTTTATCATTCTGTCCCTATCGCTTTTTCTCTTCCTTTCTCTTTCTTCAGTACTGTGTGAGCCATTATTCTATAAACATTTTATGCGGAACAAAAGCGTACATAAGACAATCTAAGATAAATTTAATGTAGTTAGAATGCATAAATCTGATGTAGAACGAAGAGAATAAAAGAATTATATTTATGTCTGTTTACATTGCACGGCGTATGAGTCACAAAAAAACTGTGGCCTAACTACATTACATGCATCTTACATATACATACACATAAACACAAACTCGTGTGTGTGTGTGTATGTGTGCGCGTGTGTCTGCGTATTAGATGTAATATACATATGTAATATATATATGTAATATATGTATTATGTGCTATATATTATATGTAATATATATATGTAATATATGTATTATGTGCTATATATTATATGTAATATATATATGTAATATATGTATTATGTGCTATATATATTATATGTAATATATATATGTAATATATGTATTATGTGCTATATATATTATATGTAATATATATATGTAATATATGTATTATGTGCTATATATTATATGTAATATATATATGTAATATATGTATTATGTGCTATATATTATATGTAATATATATATGTAATATATGTATTATGTGCTATATATATTATATGTAATATATATATGTAATATATGTATTATGTGCTATATATATTATATGTAATATATATATGTAATATATGTATTATGTGCTATATATTATATGTAATATATATATGTAATATATGTATTATGTGCTATATATATTATATGTAATATATATATGTAATATATGTATTATGTGCTATATATATTATATGTAATATATATATAAACACACGTGCATATATATATTGCATGCTTAAAATACATATATCACACGATATATTGTACATCTGTATCTATCTATCTATCTATCTATCTATCTGTCTGTCTGTCTGTCTGTCTGTCTGTCTGTCTGTCCGTCCGTCCGTCCGTCTGTCTGTCTGTCTGTCTGTCTGTCTGTCTGTCTCTGCCTCTGTCTATTGATTGTCAATCCATCTGTCTCTGTCGGTCTGTCTGTCTGTCTCTATTTATCTCTATATGTATGTGTGTGTATATAGGTTCAGGCGTGGCTGTAGTAAGAAGCTTGCTTCCCAACAACACGGTTCTGGGTTCAATCACGCAGCGTGGCACCTTGGGCAAGTGTCTCCTACTATAGACCCAGAAAACGGGGAACCGGTTCTATGAGTCTATGTGACTCAAGAAGGACTTTATCCTTTTCTTCAAGGCGGTAAACCGGTAAAATCGTTAGCAGACTTGGAAAAATGCTTAGCAGCATTTCATCCGTCTCTACGTTCTGAGTTCAAATTCCACTGAGGTCGAATTTGCCTTTCACCTTTTCGGGGTCGATAAAATAAGTACCAGTTGAGTACTGGGGTTGATTTAATCGATTTACTCCTCCCCTGAAATTGCTGACCTCGTGCCAAAATTGAAATCAATATATTATTACGAGTTTTTGTGGACTTAATTTTTGTTTGTGTCACCGAAACACTTTTGTGAATTCTTGCTTTCACAGAACACATTTCCTTTTAAATGCTTCCCCATCTTATTCTCCAATTCAATAACCTTCTTGAAATCACAGTGAAAATTAAACCAATTAATTTTACTTAAGAAAACAGATGTAACAAACACGGTTTGAAACAACCACAAGAAAGTATAGAATAGAAAGGTGCAGGAAACTATCAAAATAATGGTAATTAGTAAAAATCAAAAAGTAAAGTAACGAATTCAATTGAAACAACATGCTCAAACAAGTTGATGAATTTCAGTATTCAGGAAAAGATAGACAAAAGATTGGAATCAATGAAAGAAATAAAATGCTGGTTTGCTGCAGCTACAGTGACTTTAGGACAATTAGATCCCGTTTGGGAAAATAAAACAATTACAATATTATTTTTATAAGAGAAATTGTAATTACTACACCAGTAGAAGGGTACCGATTACCCTGTGTAACATGATTTTTGTCCTTGGGTAGCTATTGTAATTTTCTATTTGCTTACCACTAGAACGTATGAAAAATGGCTAATATTTCCTTCAAACTTATCTTTTGTTACATTTATTCAAACCCCAAAGAATCCCTTTCAACACATGGCTATGATGCTTCCCCACTACTCCTGCTCATGATCAGAGATGCACATATTGTCAGTTACTAAGGGACATGCTCAAGTGGTTAAGGTCAAGCAAATCTGTGGTATGGAGCAGAATATTTGCTATAACGATATTTCTGCTTCAGCAACTCAGCGCTGAACCTGTTTGAAATGTAATGGAAAATAGGCCAGTTTCAAAACATTGATGTCCAGGTCACAAAAACAAAGTTTAAAGGAAATAGCAGTAATTTCGTTTTGATTTCTAGATAGAAGCAAATAGGAAATAGCATTTACTGACCAAAGACAAATAAATAAATAAATAGAAATTTTGTCACACAGTATGCTGAACATTGGATGTTGAAAACGAGAAAATGAACGTGGTGTTTGGATCGATATGCTATAAATAGATACTTCGCAAATTATATACAGGGAATCGAACTGACGAGTGTCACGGAAGAAATTGTTCTGTCGGTTGTTAAAAGGCAGGAAATGAAAGGATTTGGTCACATGAGACGATACAATGACATCTTACCTCTTGTGTATATAGGCATGCGCAGAGAAATCCCTGGTAAAAGAGGAATAAAAGGACTACGAAGGTGGTGGTTGAGCAGCATTAAAGAATGAACATGAAGGAAGACGGTAGGGAAACTGAGGTGAGTTGATGAGTGTCAAAAGATAGAGGGAAAGATTGTGTCCCTAGCTATGTATATAAAGCATTTTGGGGCGGCAATGGATTTTAGATCAAGTGAAGGCACTTAGCCTAGCGGCTAGGGTGTTGCACTCAAGATCGTAAGGTCGTGGTTTCGATTCTCTGACTTGGCTGGTGCGTTGTGTTCTTGAGCAAAACACTTAATTTGACGCTGTTCCATTTCATTCAGTTGTAAATGTTTTTCGCTGCGAAGGACTAGCGTCACGCCCAGGAGGATTCTAATCTCGGTCGCTTATACACCACAGAAACCGGGTAACCTAGATAGTAGTGTCCAGGGGCTGTTGTTGATAATGATGATGATGATGAAGTTCTATGGGCTGTGCCTCATCTTCACCCTAGACTTAATAATGTAATGTCTTACCCCAGTGCTATTAAGAGGACGACTAATTTTAATCCTTCCCTACGTATATGGGAAATCTGATATTAATGTAGCTGTTGTTAAGATGCAGATCGTGTCTGGCTGAGTAAATGTATGATTAAAGACTAAGACAATGGTAGCTATCAATCGATGTCAGTCGTCGTCAAGCCAACGCCATCTTGAAAGAAATGCAAGCAACAGCTGAGAGGGCCAGCTACTGGATATGGCTGTTAAAGGGATGACGAAACCTGCTCGGAGAGGTGATGTGTAGATATGAGGTAGGTACATGTTTGCTTATATGGCAAATCAGAGCCGTACGACTTCACAGTTTGAATGTGGCGATGATCCCGAAATGGACTTAAGATCAAATATTAGCGAGTCGATCCGATAGGCAATGGAGTCGCATCACTGAGGGGATCGAGGCTGGTGCGCTGTAAAGCCGTCGAGAGGAAGGCCCCGAAACGAAACGCCTCTCCTGATGTCCCCCTGAAACCTACAGGCGCCTGGATTACGGTATGTTTTCAAGTTTCTAGCGGCTGCGCAGATGCTCCCTAGATAAGTAACGTTACTCGTAGTTATTTTGGTTATGAAATGTTGACCCATAATAAAATAAAGGGTTACATACAACAATCTTGTGCTGTGTTTCCTAGCCTTCGGTTGTGAAATTCTTTCCTATGATGTTGGGATTGTATAGAAACAAGTATAAATTTGAGTGTATATCTACGGAAGATGTGAGGAGGGGTGGAGTTGCTGCGAGTTAATTCAATTTGTCATGAAACTAGGCGCTGACTAAGAAACATTTGGAAAATACTTGCTTCAGAGAAACTGAAGAAAGATCGTATAACAGAGTTTATTGGCACACCCAATTCAATACACTACAAGATGCTTGTTTGCTTGTTTGTGTGTGTGTTTGTGTGTGTGTATCATGTGTACGTGCGTTTGTGTCTGTGTACAGACACATACTAACACATATATATATACACACACAAAAAATACACTTCCATTTATTTGTAAACACCCATATATACGACAGTTTGAATATTTAGTCATAAGTGCATATACATACATACATACATACATACATACATGCATACATACATACATATATATATATATATATATATATATATATATATATATATATATATGCACATTCACACTTACACACACTTACACACACACACACACACATATATATACTGTGTACATATGTGTGTAAATATATGTGCATGAATTTGTGTTTGTGCAAATGACAATGTATATGTCTGTATATGTTTTTATGTACGTAATATATATATATATATATATATATATATATATATATATATATATAAAATAATAAATGAGTATATGCATATATACGTACAGGTATGTGCATACCTACGTCTACCTGTATATATAGGTGCATATCTGGGTATAGGACATTGCAAACAAAACGTAGACAAGAAAATAATAATAACCAGAGTACAGAAAACACACAAGCCACATAGAGAACATTTTCCTTCATCAGCTACCCACATTTTAACACCGGCAACGTATATGTATAGATACATATTTGTATATACACAGGCGATTGCATATACATGTGCATCGTCTGCGTGTGTGCATGTGTACGTGTATATGTGTGCACATTCAATGAGTAGCACTTCTCCGATACACTTTCGTATGTCAGAGCTCAACTGATACTTATTTTATCGACCTCGAAAGGATGAAAAGCGAAGTTGACCTCGGCGGAATTGAACTCAGAATGTAAAGACGGACGAAATGCAGCAAGGTATTTTGTCCGGCTCGCCGCTTTACAATATTCCTTCTACTATAGGCAAAAAGCCAGAAATTATAGAGGAGGGAGCTAGACGATTTCATCGACCCCCAGTACTTAACAGTTACTCATTTCATCGATCCCGAAAAGATGAAAGTGAAAGTCGACCTCGATGAAATCTGAACTAAGACCATAAAGACGGACGAAATGCTGTTAAGCATTTTATCCCACATTGCCAGCTCGTTGCCTTATAATATGAAGATATTGAGTGGTCAGACCCATTTTTTTTTTCAAGTATAGGCGCGAGGACTCAAATTTAGCGGGAGGAAGATCATTGATTGCATTAACCTCCAGTGTTCGATTGGTATTTAATTTATCGACCCCGAAGATAAAGTCCACCTCGGTGGAATTTGATCTCAGAATGTAAAGGCGAACGAAATACAGCTGAGCATTTTTACGGCGTGCTAACCATTATGCCAGCTCGCCGCATTAAAATATCCTTTCTACTATAAGCACAAAGGCTGACATTATGAGGGAGGCGGCTAGTCGATTCCATCGACCCAAGTGCTCAACTGGTACTTATTTCATCGACCCCCGAAAGAGTGAAAGGCAAAGTCCACCGCGTTTATACGGCGTGCCAGCGATTCCGGCAGCTAGCTTACCTGAGTGGTTAGACAGATTGATTAGCTTGTCAAAGTGTGTTGACGCTAATTAAATGCAGAGAGGCCGAGTGAAGATCCCGACAGGTTAATCACATTGTGGATGTATTAACTGGATTGACAAAGTGTAAGGATGTTAACTTCACAGATATATTGTAGAACTGTTGATTTTGATGGGATAGCGATGGACATAATCTTGGAAGACAGGTAGGGTTCATAGATATTGGATAACCCATACGTACATAGCATGGTGACGTGGATTGCATAGACAGACAGACAACTAGATAGACAGGTAAACAGATAGACAAATAGATAGATAGATAAACAGATAGGTAAATAGATTGATAGACCAACAGACTGACAAGCAGACAGAAAACTTCACCAATAGATAATTAGATTGATAGATAGATAGATGGATAGAGAGACAGATAGAGATAGAGAGATAGACAAATAGATAGATAGATAGATAGATAGATAGATAGATTGGCAGACCAACTTTCTGACAAGCAGACAGAAAACTACACCAATGGATAAATAGATTGATAGATAGATAGATAGATAGATAGTTAGATAGATAGATAGATAGACTGAGGGAGAGAAAGACAGATTTAACGTTGGTTAGCCAGACATAATTATACACAAATTCACACACATACAAACATAGGCAAGGTGTTAACTTTACAGATAAGACAATTGCGTATCTATCTATCTATCTATCTATCTATCTATCTATCTATCTATCTATCTATCTATGGACGGACGGTAGACGTGTCGGCTCTGTAAGTTTTGCCTTTTTCATGTTTTAAAAAGTTTGTTTGTAAAGTTTATTTTATATACAAAGTTGTATAACAACTTGTAGACTCTCTGGTGCAAGTTTTTTGCGACGGAAATCTGCCCTGTGTGGCACATTTCCAGGATATAAAAACCAATTTCGGCTTTCTAGCCATTTTTTTTGAGACGATGGCGTCTTGTAGCCATGAAAATCTTTGTGACACGAACGCTGCATTTTGCAGTGTTTCGTTCGAAAAAGAATTTCCTAGTCTTCCTTCCTCACAGTTAAATGAGAGAATGGAGAAAAAGAAAAAAGAATTTACACACACAAATTCAAGTGTTAACACCGCCACCACCACCACCAACAACAACAAAAACAAAACTGTAACCAAGGTTACAAAACAGAACATAGACAATATTTCCAAAGAATGTGACGTCAGCACCAATTCTGGTGACGACATCATTACCACCACCACCACCAACAACAACGACAACAACAACAACAGCAGCAGCAGCAACATTTCAACTCAACCTTTGCTCCCTTCACCAGCAGCAAGCGAAAGAGAGGAAGGAAAAAGCCACAACACCACTGAAACAAATACCACATCTACTACCAATACCAGTACCAGCACCAGCAACAACAATAACAATAATAACACAAACAAAAACTTTGCTGAAGCTTTGAAGCAAAGTGAAACTGTTGTGTCCTACACAACAAAAGAAATAATAGAGATGAGAAAATTAATCACCAAAGAAAGCGGTGAAATACGCTTAAACGTACCACAACACATATTAGACGAAGCAAATAGGAAAACAATAATTTATAAAATAATAAACACAAAAAGTAAAAGGCCGGAACAAGCCAGTATAGACAAGATCGAAAGATGCTTGAGATCTATTTGGGACAAAAAATCCTATATCACGTATTATAGGTTTGCACAAGTTCAGGTGATTTTTCGAAATGAAGAGTTGGCGAAGATGTATTCAACGCTAACTCTTCACACACCTGAAATAACAATGTTACCCAGTTACCTTGGCCAAAAGGTAACAAAGGTAATAATAAAGCACGCACCTCCAACAATCGACACACTATGGTTGATATCGGCCATATGTATTGATATGGACAACATTAACATACTGAAAATAAACGTTGGAGAGAGCAATTGGACCGGAAAAAGCATACAAATCTTGTTCCACACAAACGAACAAGAAATCAAAAAAATCCCACCATACATCCGTTTGGCAACAAACCAAAAGTTGCATATAGTAGTAGAGGGCAGGCGGCCTCGCTGTTACTTATGCGACAGCGAGGCACACCTTAAAAAGGAGTGTCCGACTGCCCGAAAAACACAACAACAACAACAAGAACTAACTAAACACACAAAAAAAGCCTTGCTGCCCACACCGCCATCCACACAAAAAACAATAAAAGCAACATCAACAACATCAACGAAAGAAAATACAACAAAAACTACAAAATTAACAAACAAAGAAGACGAAAAAAGAAAAGACAATACAAAAACTGATACCCCTTCCCCCACATCACTTACACCACAACCAAAAATTCAACAACCAACAACAACAAAAACAACAATACAACCACTTACACAAGCAAACACAGAAGCATACAACATGCCTCTACCTCCTTCCGATTCCTCAGAGTTTTCATCTGAAGACGAGTCAAGTACTGAGGAATGGAAAATTGCCCAAAAAGGAAGGAGGAAGAGGAGCAAAAAAAGAAAAACGAACAACAACAAAGCAGGGAGATTCACATCTCCCGAAAACACTCCCAACGCCTACATGATAGACACCCATAATAGCACACCAAAAACAATGCTAACAGCAATAGACACTACAAACACAGAGTTGATGAATTACATCAACTCTAAAACAAACATCACAAATAACGACATAAAAACAAACAACCACCCACGCACAACACCGCCAAAACATATTAAAATTTATCATGTAACACCAGCATTACACAACACAATAAAATCCCTCTACCCCAACTCGGTAGGGGGATTCCAGAAATATTTGTGCAAGAAATTGTACAATAGCCTCCTTGGTGAAAAATCCAAGCAGGAAACAAAACTTTCGAACGGTAAGTAACTTTCTGTTCTTTTGTTTTGTGCTTTAAAGCACACGTATAAATAGAATCATGGTGAAGATTGGTTGTGTGAATGTGCGTGGCTTAGGGTCCCCTTGGAAACAAGGGTACCTCTTAAATGACATCAAGTCACACAATTTGGATATCATAGCCATTAGTGAGACCAGACTCCATGAACCGCGGGCCCTAAAGTCCATGTTTGGCGGACAGTTTAACATTTATTTTTCTCCCTGTCTGCCGAGGATGGGCGGTAGTGGCACGGCGGTTCTTTTTCGCAAGAGTCTGGATCTCCAAGTAAAGACGATATTTACGGACCCGGAGGGTAGACTGGTTGTCCTAGATGTGGACGGCAGCGATGGAGGCGCTTTTCGGTTGCTGGCAGTTTATGTGCCTCCTTTAACAGGTCGGTCAGACTTCTTTCGACGTCTAGAAGTATTCCTGGGAACGTCTCGTCCCTTACTTTTAGTGGGGGATTGGAATGCTACCTTGGACACGCATCTAGACTACGTGGGGAGTGACAAAACTAGAAGAGGATGCAAAGGCCTCATAGACCTGCTCAGACGCTTCCAGTTGTCTGACAGGTACCGACTCGACCACCCAAATGTGCCAACGTGGACTTGGAGCAACCGCATTGGGTCGTCGAGATCGTATCTAGATAGGATAGTGTGTAGGACAAGAGATAGAGATAGTTTAGGATGTCCACAGTTCCACATAGTCAGCTACACGGATCACAAACTTGTGACGTGTACGCTAGACTTAGATAAGGCACATAGGCAGGGTCCCGGTTACTGGAAACTAAACGCGTCTTTCCCGTCGAGACAGGTTTTCAGAGACCGGATTAGCACGTTAGTAAAGAGGGCTTTGACGGGAGCCATCGTCAACAACAAATGGTGGTTTGCCCTCAAGAGAGCAGTAAGGGCGGAAGCAATAAGGTATAGCAGGGCACTAGCTGTAGAGAGGAACAGAGTAGAGGGGGAGCTAGTGATAAAGTTAGAAGAGGCATTGCGAAGTGGCATCGCATCCGACGTTTTAGCGGCGAGGTTGGCCCTCGACCAACACTTCAATGCTAAACACGAAGGGTGTGCTGTCAGGGCAAGGATGCGTGCTCTGAGGAATGAAGGTGTTGGAGCCGCACGAGAGGCCCGGGTGGCGGAGGCGCAGCGGGGTAACAGAGCCACCATCCGGTCTCTGGTAGACGAACAGGGGCGCGAATTGCTCGAGCCGAGCAAGATGTGCGAGGCGTTTCAGCGGCATTTTGCCCGACTGTTCGGGAGGAGTGGCGAGCGAGAAGGCAGGGTGGACTTTAGTGCCTACCTGCACAGCTTGCCACGACTCTCGGCAAGAGAGGCGGAGTGCTGCGAAGGGGTCATCACGGCGGAGGAGGTGAGGGACGCGATGGCGGGTTGCTCGACGGACAAATCTCCGGGTTTGGATGGTCTGCCCTACGAGCTTTACAACTGTATGCCAGACTTGTTTGGAGAAGTCTTGGCGGCCGTGTACTGCAACTGGCAGCAGAACGGGAGCATTCCCGGTTTTGTGAGCCGAGGAGCGGTAACGCTGCTGAAGAAAGATCCAAACAAGGGGGACGCCATAGATAACTTTAGGCCCATCACTCTGCTCAATGCAGACATGAAAATTTTGGCCAAGGTGTTAGCCAAGCGGTTGGCGCTTGTCATCGAGAAACTGGTCGGCACGGAGCAGACGTGCGCCGTGCCGGGCCGGAGCATCCATGACAACCTCCATCTGATGCGCTACATCATAGAGAGGGTAGTTAAGGAACCTGGCATGGGTGGGGCCCTGATCAATTTGGATCAATCCAAAGCTTTCGATAGGGTAGACCATCGATACTTGGAGGCCGTCCTCGAAGCGGCCGGCTTCGGTCCCGTTTTCCGCGGCTGGATGGCTGCCTTGTACACAGGCATCCGTTCGGTTGTTCGCGTCAATGGACGTCTATCGGGACCCTTCGACATTGCACGTTCGGTTCGTCAGGGATGCCCCCTGTCGCCGCTCCTGTACGTATTGACTCTCGAGCCACTACTGCGGAAGCTGGCGACGCTGAGGGGCATCCCGCGAGAACTGGGGTGCGGGACGAGCGTGTCGGCATACGCGGACGACGTCACCGTCATAGCGTCTAGCCACGAGCACATTGAGCTTGTCGGCGAGACGCTGAAAGACTACGAAGCGGTGACGGGAGCGAAAATCAACCGGGATAAGTCGGTGGGTTTGCTGCTCGGCACCTGGAGAAGCAAACCCATACCGTCCGGCAGCGCCTCAGTAGTGGGACGCTGGACGGACGGTCCGGTCAAGTTGCTCGGAGTCTGGTTCGGTCCGGACCTGCAAACGGAGAAGAACTGGGACGAGATAACGAGTAGGGTGGCCACTCTCTGCCGGCAATGGTCCGAGAGGAAGCTGTCCCTAAAAGGTCGGGCGGAGGCGGCGAACGCGTACATCGCGTCCGTCATCGAATACCGCCTGACCGTCGTGCCTTGTCCCGATCGCGCCATCACCGAAATGGAGCGCATCCTCTTCCGCTTTTTGTGGAAAGGAAGCGTTCCGATGGTGAGGCGATCCGTTTGTTGCCAACACCCGCTGAAAGGAGGGCTGGGCATGCCGTGGTTGATGATGCGCAGACATGCGCTGAGACTGCGACATCTCCGGCTCTACGTAGACGACGGTGAGCAGGTGTGGTCGCCGTTTGTGCGACGCGCTTTCCCGCAGCTCGTCTCCATGACCGAGCTGCAGTCGTGGATCAAAAAGAGGCCGAGGAATGGCGAATGGCACCGTGAGTGTCGCGTTGCTCTGCAACAACTTTGCCGTCCCGGGTCGACCTTGAGCGGCTGCATCACAACGAAGTCATTCTATAGGGGATTAGTGGAGGGCAGGTACGACGACGATCTCGGGGCGAACCTGGGCGTCGACGAGGAATACCTGACCCGCCTGTTCAGGACGACTTTCGGGCCGGGACCTATGGACAACTTCCAGAGATCCCTGGCCTGGCAGTGTTACCGAGAGGCGCTACCCGTTCGGGATAAGCTCTATAGACACGGCTCGCGAAATGCGGGGCCGACCTGCCCGAGATGCGGTCAGAGCGATGAAACCGTTCTGCACGCACTCGTGCAGTGTCCAACCATTTCGGAGCTGTGGGCTTATGTCGAACGACTGCTGTCGCGTGTGGGACGAGTCGGTTTATCAACCGAGTCTATCGTCAATATCGTCACGCCTCCTTCCTTTAAACGGGAAGGAAGAGCTGTATTTATCGTACTTGTGGCTATGGCCAAAGAATGCATCTGGTGGACGCGTCTGAAAGGATTAGAGACAAATACTTTCCTCTCTGGTCAATCTCTCATCAACTTTTTCAAGTATCACTTGAAAAGGAAGGTGAGAGTAGAGAGGCAAGTGTTGTCTAGCAAATGTTTCGAAAAAAGATGGATACATGTAGCAAGAATGGCACGTATAAATGACGAAGCCACCTTGACCATGATTCTATAAAACGTTTTAAAATTTTGTAAACAGAGAGTTACTCACGTTTCTTGCTTAAATAAAAGAAATTTTATTTAACAAACTGTAACGCTAAAGACCGAGGTTACCGTGGTCTTTTCGTAGGTTTTTCTTTCCACGGATAACCTCCCCATTTATTGGGAATTTTTTGTATTATTTCGTATTTTTTGTAAATACCCCAAACGTTTTGCGATGTTTTTTTTCATCGTTGTCCCCACTTTTGTTTTTTTTCTGCTTTGTTTTCGACCCCCTCGAAAAGAAAAACTCTACATTTGTATTTTGTCCCCTCTGTGTTGAGCCCTGTGTGGCTAATAAAGAAACCTATCTATCTATCTATCTATAGTTAAGCATACAATAAAAAATAAGAAGGCCGATGTGTACGTATTACAGGTTAGTTGCTTTGCATAATTAATATGTGATTGCCAACAACCTGTTAATTTCGTCCGCAGACAAGCATATATATATATATATATATATATATATATATATATATAGCATAACAGCTACACATATCTGAATTATTAATAATAAGTTTTATAGTACATGGGTCTGTTTGTGTACTTTTCTATGCGAAGCATTAAACTTTTCTACTTCTTCGCTGTAGAAATATTAATTCCATTGTATGAACCTCTCCGGACATTTATTGAAAGCTAAACACTATAATTTGCCTGGAAACTATCTCGCTACACACACACACACATATATATACGTTCACACGCCCATACACACATCACATTTACATACTGATGCACTGATATGCACACTTACACTCACAGTGAGATGAACATCCATTTCCATATACACATGTACACACAGATATCGGTACACCTCACCCCATCCTATATATATACACACCCCATAAAAACACACATTCATAAACACTCCTTTCTATTATTCGCTTTCTACAACGGCTGCAAGGGTTTTAGTTAGATTATCGGAATAGAAACCACCACCACCACCACCACCACACCACCGTCACTGTGCCACCACCACAGTCGCCGCACCACCAACACCACCGCTACCACCGCCGCCGCCTGTTTCCTTCCCTGCCTCGTCCCCTTTAATCAGGGTAACCTTTTAGCAGGTAGTTACATCGTTCCAATGTCTGTCCTCCACCGCCGACCTCCATATATGCCTTTTATTCCCACGAGGGAGGGAAACAAACAAAGGGCCTCCAAGTGGTTTTCTTGGCCGGCTAAAAACAGCAGCTAAATCTCCCTCTAATCACATCCTACCGTTTTATGAAAACTATGCGTTAAATAATGTGAACCGTTGGTTGCCCCACCCTGCAAGAAGAAAAAGACATAATGGTCACGGCTGGAACGCTTGATTAGAGGTTAGACTAATGCTGAGCACTACTCCACTGAGTTAGACTCAAGCTGTCTTCTAAGCCTACAAGAAATGGCTGCTAAATCTGCCTCCAATCACATCCTTCCGTTTAAAGAATACGACATGTTAGATAATATGAAGTGCAGGATCCTTGCAAGAAAAAGACGTGATGGTCAGGGTTAGAACGCTCGATTAGGGGATTGACTTCAGACTACACAACAACAACAACAACAACAACAACAACAACAACAGTACTAAGCACTACTTGACTGAGTATGTCACAGTATCGTCGCTAAGCTTGCCAGAAATAGCAGCCAAATCTCTTTTCAAGTCCTATGTTGCCGTTCTCCGAGCTCGTTGTTCATAAGAAGAGATAGTCACAACTAGAAAGGATTTTATAGTTCTATATTTAACTGGAAAGGATTTTATCATAGGTCTGGTCGATTAAGACTGACCGAGGGTTAAATTGCAGCAAGACCATTAATCCTCGTTTTTTTTTTCAATTTCCTCACTATCCGCCATTTTCCTCCTACTCTCATTGTATTCTCAACACTTCATCAATCGCCCCTCTACTCCTCTCCGTCTTCCCTCGTTCCCAGCACAATAACACCACCACACAATCACTCACAACCCCTCTAACCTCATCTTCAACATACTCAGCGTTTTTATTCCTCTCCACATCTGCCCTCTCCATTAATTTCATCGGCTTCTGCCCTACCGTTCCTCTCTACTCTTCACTATATAGATTGTCGGAGGCAGTGAAGTTATTTTGTCATCAACATCTCACTCTCCTCTCTTTCTCTCAATAATACCCTAACTACTAGCCAACCAGGCAGCCAGGCAACCAGCCGCCATTTACATGACTAATTGGCTACATTAATTAACACCTGCCTGTTGTTTATTGGCCTGGAGGTGTTGATTGTAGTGCCTGTGATATGCTAATGAGAGTGGCGGTGTTGATTATGATGGTGGCGGTGGTTGTAATGTTGGAGATTGACGTGGGTAGCCATGTCGGTCCCCCAGGTTATTATATACAGGAAAATATCATTCGCTGTACACATGTATGCATGTGTGTGTATGTATGCACATATCTACACACACACATACACACACGCACACACACACACACACACGCACACACACACGCATATACACATGCATACATACATAAATATATATTTATACGTGCGTACATACGTATATACGTGCATGCGTACATATATATATATATATATATATATATATATATATATATATATATATATATATATATATATATATATGAATATTTATATTATATGTATATATGATGAAATTTGAGAAGATTATTGTCTAGGTAGAGTGTTGTTTGTATGATAGATTTATAGATAGATGAATTTGTGTTCATGTGTGTGTGTGTGTGTGTGTGTGCGTGTATGTATATATACATAATTTGTATAATGTATATATATATATATGTGTATATATATATGTGTGTGTGTGTGTATATGCGTGTGTGTATATAAATATATATGTAATTATGTATCCGTATATGTATGTGTTTCTAGGCATGTATGCACATACCTTCGCGCATGCACACCCGCACGCGCACCCCCCGCACGCACACACACACACACACACACACGCACACACACACACACACACACACACACACACACACACACACACACACACACACACAACTAGCCGTAGCTACTAATTACAGAATTGCAATTTCTGAAACTCTTTAATTCTTTATTCTTTGGTTGTCGATAAAAAATAAAGTACCAGTTAAATAATAGGGTAGATGTAATGGATTAAACCCCTCTTCCATAAAGCAGCTGGCCTTGTGCTAAAATTCGACACAATTACTACGAAACAATGCTGGGCATCTCACATAGTAAATCACCCCCTATAATCGGTGATAGGGATACAATTATTTTTGGTAGCGATGTCGGGATTGTTAACGTTGATAACGATAAGGATTTTGCCGTTTCGCTTTTGTGTTGGCAGTTTTAGTCGTGATGGGGATAATAGCAGTGTTAGAGTTTATCTTCTGTTGTTATTGTTGGGGCGGTGGTGGTCTGTGTTTGCAATGGTGATGCTGATAGTGGTTGGGTACCGTGAACTGGAGGGGAATAGACAGTTTAGTGAATATTTTTTTACTTGTTCCAGTCATTAAACAGCGGCCATGCTGGGGCACTGTCTTGAATTTTTAGTCGAATCTATCGACCCCAGTACTTATTTCTTTAAAGTCTGATACTTATTATGTCGGTGTCTTATGTCGAACTGCTAAATTAGAGGACGTAAACACACCAGCACCGGTTGTCAAGTTTGGAGAGACAAACACAGACACACACACATACGCGCGCGCACACACACACAAATATATATACCACGAATTTCAGTTTCCGTCTAACAAATCCACATACAAGGCTTTGGTCAGCTTGAGGCTTATAGAGAAGGCACTCGCCGAAGGTGCCACGCTGTGGGACTGAACCCAGAACGATGAGGCTGGGAAGCAAGCTTCTTACGACACAGCCACGCCTGCGCCTAGAGACAAATGCTGATGTCGGCAGAGTATGAATTCTGGTCTCTTTGACTTATCTGATGTCTCTGGATGACAGACAATTGGTAAAACACTTTAGGGGTGAAATTTGAGAGGATTAAAAAAAAAATCCTTGTAGCTTGGGTAAGCGAAGCAGGTTCCTTATTTATTTTATTATGGCTGGATCCCAATCCAGGCTGCAGTAACAAAGTCTACCCGCTGCACTTCTTGGTCCATCATCACCACCTCGAAGTCCTGGATACATTCCAGGCCAGTCTCCGCAATCAAGTTACCAATGTAAATGTGACGACGTTTTCCTCTTCTTACATCACCATGAAGTGGGTTCCGCACGACTAATTTAGAAGCTCCCAGTTCAGGGTGGTACAAGCAGTGACCAAGATTCATGAAACAGACTTATGTGAGTACTTCAGATCAAAACTTATCTTACCGTGATCATAAGTGCAAGCAGAAGAGACAAAGTTTTCAGACATATCAAATTTGCCTGGCCGACAATAAATATTTTGTCTCGCTTATCCTAACTGCAAGGATTAAAAAAAACAAAACAATTCTTTCTAATCTCACACCCAAAGAGTCTTACCTATCCTCTATTGTTCAGGGCCATCATAGTAATCATTAAAACCGGAACTCTTACAATGCTAATATCAGCATTGTAATTTTCTTTTTTTTTCGTCCCTATTCACTAAGCTGTCCCTATCCAAGCCCCCCCCCCCCAATCACAGTAGCGCTGTTGCCTTTGTAAAAGTAGCAGCAGCAATAACAGCAGCAGCAGCAGCAGTAGTAGTAGTAGTAGTAGTAGTAGTAGTAGTAACAGTGCTGGTAGTGGTAGTGGTTATATAGTATTGTCGTTGTTGTTGCGGTGGTAGTGGTGGTGGTCTCAGTAACAGCGATGCTTATAGTGACAGTAGTCATGTCGTGTTGCTGTCTTTACTCGGTTGGCAGTAGTAGTAGTAGTAGTAGTAGTAGTAGTAGTAGTAGTAGTAGTAGTAGTAGTAGTAGTAGTAGTAGTAGTAGCTGCAACAGTAGTACTAGTTGTAGACGTAGTAGTAATTGTAGTAGTAGGAACAGTAGAGGTAGTAGTTGTAGTTGTAGTAGTGGTAGTAGTAGTAGCTGTAGTAGTAATAGTTGTAGTATTATTATTAGTAGTAGAAGTAAGGCAGCGAGCTGGCAGAATCGTTAGCATGTCGGGACAAATGCTTAGCGGCATTTCGTCCGTTTTTATGTTCTGAGTTCAAATTCCGCCGAGGTCGACTTTGCCTGTCATCTTTCGGGATCGATAAAATAAGCACTGAATAAAGTTGAATAAAGAATAAAGAATAAAGTTGTGCACTGGGGTCGATGTAATCGACTAGTCCCCCCCCCCAAAAAAAAAAAAATAAAATTCAGGTCTTATGCCTACAGTTGAGAGGTATGTCGTCTGTCTTTATGTTCTGAGTTCAAATTCAGCCGAGGTCGACTTTGCCTTTCATTCTTTCGGGGATCGATAAATTAAGTACCAGTTGCGTACTGGGGTAATTCTAATCGACTCCCCCTCCCCCCAAATTTCGAGCCTTGTGCCTAGAGTAGAAACGATTATTATTATTAGTGGTAGCGGTGTTGATAGTGATATTAGTTATGTCGTGTTGTCGTCCTTGTAGTAGTAGCAGTAGTAGTAGCAGCAGCAGTAGTAGTAGTAGTAGTAGTAGTAGTAGTAGTAGTAGTAGTGTTGGTAACGGTGGCATTGGTGGTGGTGTTAGTAGTAGTTTTTATGTGGTGTCGTCTTTGTTTTGATGGTGTTGTAGTGGTGATGGTACCAATATTAATGATGGAGGTTGTTGTTGTTGTGCTGTTGTGGCGGTAGTGGTGGCGGTAGTGGTGGCGGTAGTGGTGGAGGTAGTGGTGGAGGTAGTGGTGGAGGTAGTGTTGATAGTACAGAGAAGTAGAGAGGTAGTGTTATAAGAGGTAGTAAGAGGTGGGGTGAAGCGTTTGTAGAAGAGATTGTAGTAGGGTCACCATCACCACCGCCATCACCACCACCACTACCATCATCATCATCATCATCATCATCATCATCATCATCATCATCATAGTACTAGCAGTAGTGGAGGTGGTGGTGATGGTTGTAGTGGTGGTGGAAGTGGCTTGATATAATTACAGTTTTCATTTTGTCTTTGTGTCCCTTTATTGTTATGAATATTTACGATAAGGTGTTACCTGGAAATAATAATAATAATAATAATGATAATAATAATAATAATAATAATAATAATAATAATAATGATAATAATAATAATAATAATAATAATAATAATAATAATAATAATAATAATAATAATAATAAATACTAATAATAGTAATAACAATAAAGATTCCTCATCTCACCCTAACCCTCCCACACACACACCGCATCGCCACACTTGCACTAATTGCCTCTAAATACGCCGCCGCCGCCACCACCACCACCACCACCACTACCCACAACAACAGCAGCAACAGCAACATTACTACCACGAGTACCATCACCACCACCGACTCCATCACAAGTAATACCGTCGCCATTATCACGACCATAGCCATTACTACCACCTCCACCACTACTACCATCACCACTAACACTACTACCACCGCTACCACCACTATCATCACTATCATCACCAACAACAACACTGTCACAAGCACCACAAGCACCACAACCACCACTGACACCATTACCACCACTACCACCAACACAATCCTCACCACCACCACCACCACCACTTCCATCACCACTTCCACCACCACCACCACCACCACCAATAACAACAACAACAACAACAACAACATTACAACCGGCTGCAGCAAGCAGCAGCAGCAGCAGCACCAGCACCACCACTACCACCGCTACTACAACCACCACCACCAACACTACCGCCGCTGCTATCAACCACCACTGTTTGAATACACGGAGTCATTACACTTATTTGTCACTGGAATTCAAGCGCGCACACATACACACACACATACAAACGCATATACACACACACAGAGTCACCACCTTCCCCGCCACCCCACCACCCCACCACCGTTGCCATCTTCACCTTCGTCATCGCTATCTCCCCACCTTCACCACGTTCTTTATGAAGACAGGTATTGTTGAAGAAATACCATTAAAACAGGAACGGCGTAGAGGGTTGTGGGGTGGGTGGGATGTAAGCTCAACTCAATGTCTCCCTATTTCTCTTTCCACTTCCCCTAAGGCATAAAGAAAATCAGATCTGATATTACAACACACACACACACACACACACACACACACACACACAGCCATACACACAGACGGACACACACACACACAGACGGAAACACCACACAAATACACATACAAACACACACGCACACATTACATACATACATACATACATACAAACAGACATACATACATACATGCATACATACATACATATGCATATATAAATATTTATATATGTACATACATACACGCACATATATACATACACATATCATTATATATGCATATATATATATATATATATATATATATATATATATATATATATATATATATATATATATACATATATATATATATACATACATACACACACACACACACACACACACAGCCATACACACAGACGGACACACCACACACAAAGACATACAAACACACACACATATACATTGAGAGACACACACATTCATAGACACTTGTACGGAGAACACGCCTGCGAACACACACTCACAGGTTGCAATAATACCTCGATATATGAAATTATTATGCTGCCTTTTATTATTTCGCTATCAGAAACCTCGTTATCTAAAGAAAGTAAACTATAGTTTTTACGCAGATAAAGTTCTGTTAATTATTGAAAAAAAAAAACAATTATTTCAAATACAGTAGACGCATAATGCTTCTATTTATAGTTAATATATATAGATAGATCCCTAGAATATAGCTATATGTAATTCAATCCTCAAAAATATAAACCTTTTATACATACATACATACATACATACGTACACACACATATTCTTTGAACAAAACTATGCGAAATCCAATATCATGTGATATGATATATATATATATATATATATATATATATATATATATATATATATATATATATATAATACAAAACATATATATACATGTATACACACATATATGTACATACTTACATCTACATGTGTATATACATGCATATCAGGGTACAGGACGTTAGAACAATAAACTACAGACAACGGAACGATATATATATGTATGTATGTATGTATGTATGCATGTATGTAAGAATATATATATATATATACACACACACACACACACACACACACACACATATATATATACATACATATATATATATGTATACATTCACACACATATATAAATGCGTGTGCATATATATATATATATATATATATATATATATATATGTATGTATGAATGTATGTATATAAGAATATATATATATATATATATATATATATATATATATATATATATACATATACCGGATACACACACGCACACACACACATATATATATATATATATACATATATATATATACATACATATATATATGTATACGTTCACACACATATATAAATGCGTGTGCAAATATATATATATATATATATGTGTGTGTGTGTGTGTGTGTGTGTGTGTGTGTGTGTGTGTGTGTGTGTATATGCGTATATACTCACACACGCACATTACCTTTGTTATATGCAACAAGAGATACGAAACAACAAATAATTAATACGTATCGTCCTACAGAATATTTTCTTTTTTCATTTTTATTTCAGAAGAAAAAAAAACGAGCCTAATAGATTGATTGCGCTGCCTTCTTTTTTATGAACTTTTGATTATTCTCCATAACAATTTAGCGCTACCGTTACAGATCTTTTAATTTCCATGCTTCGTTCAAAATTTAAATCGTTTTCCAATAGTCGCTCTAAAGCACGAGTTACTTCATTCACAAAGGCTTTTTAGATAAAATCTCTCTCGTCAAAACCGTTTATTGAAGATATCTCTTCTTCATTATCTGTATACGACGCTTGAGGTTATGCGGTTATGTTAACTCCTTAGGGATTTCATAGGTGAGTGTTATTTTATCAGTATCTAATAAATCTGGAGTATTACCTGCCCCAGCCATAGTAGAATCGGTTATTCTTTGCGGTTCATCAACATGGAATCTGACAAAAAAAAAAAAAAAATATTCGAAAGCAAACTTGATGGGGCCTACACACGTGTGTTGCGAGTTGTCCTCAACAAATCATGGACACAAAATCTAACTAAGGAAGAGCTTGATGAAAATATCTCCAACATGTCATCGATCATTCGAGAACGGAGGACAAGGTATATGCTGGTTACTACTGTCGAGGCAAAGATGGATTAGCGCGTGAGCTCCTTCTATGGATTTCAAGCCATAGGAATACCCACGTCGGACAAAGACCCAGAATGACGTTCGTTGATTAAACTCACATGATGTCGAGTTATAAACTGAAGACCTTAAAAATGTTTTGTAAGACAGGAACGTTTGAAAAAAAAGACTAAGACCGGAGCCGGGCAACCCACCCGAAACGATAGAACCCGCATCAACTTTTCAAATCCCGCTAACTGTAGCCTGTACAGAATCCTGTTGCGGAAAATATATATATTAGCGACAGAGGCAGTGTTAACCCCAAGAGGTAATATTTATCCTCACTTAAATGTGGATGTTCTATTAGAAAAAAACTTTACTAGATGGGTGCTTATGAAGGGACACTCTCCCCCACGAGCATATTTACCCATTTTTCATCTTCGAGCTCATTGCTGAGGTTTTGTATACGAAACGTAGTAGCAAAAATTAGTACTGGTTATACTTTCTAGAGGATATCTGTAGAAATAACTTTGACAAATATCGGCAAAAATATACATATATTAAAAATTTTTAAAATCACTGAACGCAATGTGATTCGAACGCGCAGACTGTTAGTGAACAGCCAGATGAATTACAGTACCGCTGCAACCGGTTGCTCGTTTAGAGTCTTTCGTTTGGTATGTAATGATATTGCTTTACGCTAAACGTGACATGATATGATAAAAAGCATACAGAATAAAATTAGAGGAAAAAAAAAACCCCATACTAAGGAAATTCTTACAGACGTGGTTCGATGTAACACTTGTTAGCACTCCAGAATGAAAAAGCAAACCAGCTGTGATTAAATCTTTCTTTTGTGTGTGTGACTCATAAAGCAACGAGAGTTTTCTTAGAAGGAAGTTCAAATTCAAGCGGGAAATTTCTACGAGGACGACAAATTTTTTTTCCATATTATCATTATTATTATTATTTCTTTTTTGTAATATATATTCATATCATTGTGGTTTTAGTTGTTAAATTGCTGCATTTTCCTCCAGAAAGGAAACGTAAAACGAGGTATTGGCGTGTGCACGTATGCTTTCATACATACATACATACATACATACATACATACATACATACATACATACATACATACACACACACACACACACACACACACACACATATATATATATATACATACATATACATATACATACATACATATATATATATATATATGCACACACATAAATAAATATATATATATATATATATATACACATTTATATACATGTATATATGTATATATATATATGAAATAGTGTATGTATATATGTATGCATGTTTCTGTGTATATATGTACTGTATGTATTTATGTATATATATATATATATATATATATATATATATATATATATATATATACATATACACATACATACATTCGTGTGTGTGTGTGTGTGTGTGTGTCTGTACGAAAGTTTGTATGTATGTGCGTGTGGTGTCGGAGCAGCTTTTCTTTTAGACATGTATTGAATACACGACTATAATTTAGTTTTATCTTTCCTACGAAAGTTTTCTTTTCATATGAGATTTTTTTTTGTGCAGGTTATTTACAACAGTAAGGTTTCAAAATCTATCACCAACAGTTTTAGAACTTCATATTTCATCTCCAGGAAGAAGTGATCTTAGTGTGTGTTGCTGCCTTCTCATAGGAGGCAAAGCCAATAATGATTTGCATAAATGTTACCGTCAGAATGTGAATTTTGATCATCATTACTCAGGTGTTTACTTTTGGATGTGACTTGTCGTGTATGTTATCTGTGTTATAGGTCTTGCTTCCATAATTAATCGTCTGTTTTTGTGGGGAAATTCAGTAGAATATAGGCGTATTGTCTGCTAACGTTGTTCTATCTGGTTTTATTTCGTGTTGTGTGGCGTAGTATACTACAGTTGTTCTTTGTTGTAAGTGCATAATAAACTGGTGGAAGGGTGTCGTATCTAATTGGCTAATAAAACAGTTGGAGTTGTGATGTTTGCAACTTTCACATTCAAATTTAGAAATCACATTGGTCATTCGTTGCTTCGCGAATTTCTTGCTTGTAGTTTGTTGCAAATCAGATAGTTTTTAATTTTATTGTTCCTGTATTATGTTATTTATTTTAATTTATAATTTGGTGTGATGCATTTTACATTTTGCTTTACGAAATGCTTGATACAAGTTTAACGTCGATTTTTCGGGAAATTTGATTCCAAAGGCTTTCCGAATCATTTGTTTTTCCGAGCCAGAGATGGTCACGCTCTAAATCAGGTGAATATTGATTTCAAATTTTGGTACAAGTTTACATAAACTCCAGTGCTGAACTGGCACTTATTTTATCGCGCCTTGAATTAAGCAAATATTAAATTTACTTAATTGATTAAATGACGTACAGATACCTGTACATTAGCATGAATAATACTAGTTTATCAATACAGTACGGCACAAGGTACAAATCTGTAAAAGATACCAGCAAACTAGTTTGGCGGCCGCGGGTATTTCAAATGCCCGCTCGTATAAACTAGTGGAGGATATAAGAAGTCCCAGAACATCAGTATCATTGTTGTACATCTTATATGTTTATCTAACTCTTTGGTTCTTTAACTAATTTCAGCTCGAAAGCTGCGGCCATTCTGGGACACCACCGTTATTTATTCTATAATTATTAAATCGCATTTGAATCACATAAACACTTTATTTGTGATTTTTGTATTTCTAATAAACGTGGTGTTTGATGTATTTGTTTGATGTTACGTCGTGCTTCCTCTTGCATTGTTCGGTTCCTTTGTCTAGCAGTTTGTTACAATACCTGTTGTTGATTTATATTTGTTTTATCTAGTTCTGTTTATTTTAGTGGAGTTCTTTATCTTTTGTCTAATTTCTGGAGAAGAATCTAAACGAAGCACTTGATAAACAAATACTCGTATTAAAGCCAACGTTTATGAACGGAATTGGTGTCGACGCATTGATGACGATAGTGATGACGACAATGACCATATGATGATGATGATGATGACGACGACAACCGTGATAGATTAGCCTAGCAACGAAAAGATTTCCTCAAACGTACACGCGTGCGTGCAAACACGTTCGCCCGCGCGCACACATACCTAATATTATTCGCATTCTTCCTCTCTCCCTCTCTCTTTCTCTTCCTCTTCCTCTCTCTTTCTTTCTGGCCTTCTCCCTCTAACTCACGTATCGCCTTCTGTTCCTTCTCTCCAACTCTATAGCAATATTAATCACACAAACTGCTAATATTTCAATCTGTAAGCCGGCCATGGCATGGTGTCATATCGTAATATATATTATACAGTGAGCAAAACCAAAGGGATTTTGTTTGTTTTGTTTTTAATCCATTGAAATGTCACATGAAACAAATAAACGACAGCAACATTCACCTGTTGCCCTTTCTCAATCATTTACTTTTAGCTTAAGTCCTACGAATATCTCTACCCAGCAATTGTAATTCTGAGTTCATAATTTCAGCTCGATGATTACTGTTGCTGTGGTCGATGTTGTTGTTGCTGTTATTTAATACCAGGTTAGCTTTCATCGAGCGGACCTGTGATCAAAGTAATTTTCTAATCATTTTAAATGCGCCTTTTCTTCAGCTATAGTGTAATCTCTAAGATTTCTGCCAGTGAAAGTTAACCATCCATCTACGCCTGGAAAGTTATTTTCTGTAGAATGGCTTTCCTCAGGTCAGATCTTTCCTGGGTATGGTCTTGGGAAGCCTGTTCTCTATGAAAGAATAACGGGTGTTCATAGAGTAAGACACCCCTCTCTTATTTCATGGACTGCAACCGGATGAACGGCAAAGCTGACTTCGGCAGGAATTGAACTTAGAACAAATACCGCAGAGGATTTTTACCGACGCTCTAAAAATTCTCTTACCTCAATGCCTTGCGTTTGCTTGTGTAATAATCTTTTCTACTATAGCCGCAAAACCTTAAACTTTGGGTGGATGGGTTAGTCGACCCCAATGCTCTGCTGGTACTGTGATGGGAAAAGCAAGGACTGATACAGTTTGGCACCTGTATCATTGCAGGCGAACTCAGACCGTAAAAGAGCCGGAACATAATAAACCTCAATGTATTTTGTCCAGTGTTTTAACAATTCCGCTGTTCCACCGTTCTAGGATTTAAGTAATCGATCCCCTAACGCAAAAGGTCATGCTGACATCGGCAAATTTTGAACTCAGAATATAAATAGCAGTACAAATATTGCATATTTTGTTCACCGCTCTTACGATTCAGCCAATTTACCATCTTCATACCATATCTTGGAGTACATTATCCAATATAGCCTTCAATTTTTAGAGATAGAAGATCTGTCTTTCTCAAACAGCTGCTCTTCTTCTTCCTCCTCCACCTCTTCTTCTTCTTCTTCTTCTTCTTCCTCCTCCTCCTCCTTCTCCACCCTACTTCTTCTTCCTCCTCCTCCTCCTCCTCCTCCTCCTCCTCCTCCTCCTTCTCCTTCCTCCTCCTCCTCTTTCTCCACCACTTCTTCTTGTTCCGCCTCCTCCACCACTTCTTCTTCTTCTTCTTCTTCTTCTTCTTCTTCTTCTTCTTCTTCTTCTTCTTCTTCTTCTTCTTCTTCTTCTTCTTCCTCCTCCTCCTCCTCCTCCTCCTCCTCTTCTTCTAAATACTTTGCAAGGCGTGCTAACGATTTTCCCAGGTCGAGTAACAACAACAACAACAACAACAACAACAACAGTGGTGATGGTTTCAAATTTTGTCACAAGGGTAGCAATTTTAGGGGAAGGAGGTTAAGTCGATTACATCGACCCCAGTACGCAACTGGTACTTAATTTATCCACCGCGAAAGGATGAAAGGCAAAGTCGACCTCGACGTAATTTGAACTCAGAACGCTGAGACAGACTAAAATACCGCTAAGCATTTTGCCTGGCGTGCTAACAATTCTGCCAGCTCGAGTAACAACAACAACAACAACAACAATAACAACAATAATATAAATGATATATACATGCACATATCACCTCCAGTTGCATGGATCAACTGGCTGTTTCCTAACATTGCGCTAATAAACTAACAGCTTCTGAATTCAATTGAAACAAAAACAAAAACAACAACAAAAACCAAAGTCGACTCTTTCAATAACAACAAAAATGCTATAAACATTCTTTGATATTTATTTCACCATTGAGATATTTCTCTATATAAATCACTCATTTCTCTTTTATATAAATACCTCTTTCAACAAACCTCTTTTATATAAATACAAAAGCCGCATATACTGTACACCGCCGTTAAGACACTGCGGCGATGTTGGCGATGGTAATGGAGTTCGGGCTGAATAAGCGAGGTTCTCTGTGTGGTGCGGGACTTATTAAACATGGATGGCTACCATACTTTCATTTTTGTGAGACCTCCAAGTTAAAAAAAAAAAAGAACAAAAAACATCTACGAGAGGACAGGGAAATTTATTTCCACTAGAACCAAGTTCAAATTACATCAGTCCGAATTCCTGTCTCAACACATTGGAATTTCTGTTCCACGATGATACCATAAACAAGGAAGAAATGAAGAAGAAAAAAAAAAGACAAAATAACAAGAAATACAAAAACTAAAATATTCCAAATATTATAAGTACAGTAAAGTAAATAATCCATATATATATATATATATATATATATATATATATATATATATATATATATACATATATATATATATATATATATATATATATATATATATATACATATATATATATGTATATATATATAGGTATATATATGTATACACACACACACTCACACATATATGCATATACATACATACATACATACACACACACACACACACATACACACACACACACACACACACACATATATATATATATAAATATACACACATATGTTTATATGTGCATATATACACATATATAAATATATATGGGTTAGTTAACGTTTGTGTTTTTAAACAGGAAATAACCCTGAGTACATAAAGCAGAGAGGACATATTTTATGAGAAGCCGAAGATCCTTGCATCGTAAGAAGGAGCTTTCATGTTATGAGTCATTTAAATAATCTGAATAATCGGTAAGTTCAGAGTAATTCATGTAGTATAGTAATAATAATAATAATAATAATAATAATAATAATAATAATAATAATAATAATAATAATAGCAACAATTTTTATTTGGCCACCAGGGCCGAACACAAAACGTAGAGGACGATACACAGACGATGGACAGTGAGATTAAACGAATGATAATAATAATAATAATAATAATAATAATAATAATAATAATAATAATAATAATAATAATAATAATAATTTTGATTGACCACCAGGGCCGAAGACAAAACAAAGAGGACGGTACACAGACGAGGGGCAGTGAGATTAAACGAATGATAATAATAATAAAGTACGAAATAGCCCATCTATGGAAAATGAAGAAGGTGAAGATAGTGCCAATTGTTTTTGGGTTCTTGGGAACAGTATCAGAAGGCATCAAGTGGAATATGAAGGAAATTGGAATAGAGTGCCCAGTAGAACTCTTAGAAAAGTTTTGCATCCTTGGTACAGCCAGAATAATCAGGAAAGTATTAGATAGCTGAAAAAAATGGTTAGCATGGTACCGCATGCTGCAGGTAGTAAGCCCGCTACGCATGCAAGATTCCAGGAGCTCTAACAAAACCTGTGATAAAGAGATAATAATAATAGTAATAATAATAATCCTTTCTATTATAGGCACAAGGCCTGAAATTTGCGGAGAGGCGGCAAGTCGATTACATCGGCCTCAGTTCGTACCCCGAAAGGATGAAAGCAAAGTCGACCTCGGCGGAATTTGAACTCAGAACGTAGCAGCAGACGATATACCGCTAAGCGTTTCGCCCGGCGTGCTAACGATTCTGAGAAATACGTCGGAGAAACTGAAATTGACATGAGGATAGAACATGCTCAAAGGCTGCTCAATTGGGGTACAGCGAGTATTTTGAGATTGGTTCTTGGGTGTTAAGTATCGTGGAAAGAGACCCCGAGAGATCTTTGACAACAGGTTGCTGTCTGCTCTCACAGAATTAACCGGGGCAATAAAATCAATCATATGACCTGACTTATCTGCAATTTCTTTCTCTCTCCCCTCTCTTGCTACATACATGCATACATACATACATACATGGTGGTTGTCTACTCCTTATGCAGAGTTTGACCATCTCCTGTACCTACACCTTAGCACCATCATGGCATCTGATGTGACTTTTTAAACCAGACAATGTTCTGAAAAGACACCCACATAGATTGCACCTCTGATTTGGACCACCAATACCTGCAGATAAGTTCTGCTCTTTGTGGATCTTAACATGTCTTTTGAAGCCTCCGTAGGATATGCAAACCTTCTGGCATACACTGTATTCAAAGATGTGCACAGACATATAGTCAGCATAGTTGATAGAGGTTCGTTTCCCATGCGTTCGCACATTTGTAGAATATATACAAAGTATCCCACCCCCACGAAATATATAAATAATTTAATATTTGATTACTCAATTTTCATTTCTTTTTAGATAAACCCATTAGAAATAATAAAGGGAGCCGGATTTAAGTCTTGAACAAAAAAAGTGTA
>NC_142945.1:38406598-38434098 GCF_046866305.1 Octopus bimaculoides | reverse complement strand
ACATGTCAGCTTTGTTTATCCGAGTGATAATAATAATAAAAAAACCATAATAAAAAATATCCTCCAATTCTATGTGTCAGAATAATTGTCGCTTTGCTGATTCAAATCCTGTTTCAATTTAAGAAATTTAAAGCCGAATGGGTAAATATTTTTCTTAACACTGAAAATGGAACAGAGTCACTTTCAATGTTTTGTCTTTCAGATCATTCATATGAAGGTTAAGAATAAATTGTTTTAAATCTTAATAATTATATGTGCTCAAATTGTTGGGATATACGGTCTAATAGTTTGGAATACATTCATCATAACCTGGGCGAGAACATCAAAGGTTGTCCGAAGCGTGGTTATTGCTACTTGAAAACATATATACATATACACGCACGCACACATATACGGATATGTACGCGCACTCACATACATACGCATATACGAATATATGTACATACATGCACACGCACGCATATACATAAACAAATGCTCGTGTGTGTATATACATACATACAAACTCTGAGTAACAGTTTTTGTGATGTCTTTGCAGCTTTCTTAATAAAGTATATATATACTTATGTAGATATATACATTCATGCATACTAAACACGCGGATAGGTATGCATAAATATATATAGAAATACGACCCGACTCACGTACACATGGATAGGGGGAAGTGAAGAAGGAGAGTGTTCACTGAATTATGCGGTCTGCGGTCGCATAATCAAGTACCTGCATGACTGGAGAACTACCTTGCGTGGAAACAATTGTAGTGATTAAAAAAATAAATGTCCAACCGTATTCCTTCTTGTTGACTGCAATTTTTAGTTATCTATTCACACACGACAGATGCCGAAACGAAAACCTGGAAGTACACATAATACTACTACGGGATAGCACATGATAAATCTGAAGGTGGACGAGCTTTATAATGTACTGTGCTACGTTTTTAACAGAATATACAATGCTAATTTCGTATAGGGAATTAAGAATCATCAGCAATGCTCACTCCATCACAGCTAGTAGAGGCCAGCTCACCCTATCAGTATTGTGGAGAATGCCAATGGAATTAGTGACTGATTTCTCAAAATGGCAATGTAAAAAATTATAAGATAATCAAGGAGGCAAGCAGCAATTTAAAACTAACAAAGAAATAATTCACCGTCATTAAGAGTGACAAGCGTACAGTGAGCATTGCTAGAAATAGGAGGCATAGACTCCTTAGCCACGAAAGCACATGATCTCTTTGTATTGACAAGGGAGAGAACTCTCCCCACTCTGAGCGAGGTGCATTAGATTAGCATGCTAATTTCCTGTAGGAAATTAATACTCATCAGTAATGCTCACTCCATCACAGCTGAAAGAGGCCAGTGACTGATTTCACAAAATGGTAATGTGAAAATTATAAAATAATCAAGGTGGCTAGCAGCAGTTTAAAACCAACAAAGAATTAATTCACCGCCACTATATATAAACTGATGCAGAGTATGATCAAGGCCTACTAAAAAAAAGAAAAAAAAAAGAAAGAAAAAACTAGCCCGTCATCCGCATCTCCACGCAAGCTGTAAGGGTTTGTGTGAGCACGCGGGCGAGAAGGAGGCAGGGCATTTGATTGCTGTATTTGTAGTTTAACATTTGTGACTAGATAATACAGTTCTATATTTAAGAGATGAGGAATTATGTACATTATTTACATTATTTACATTTGACGGATATTTGTCCTCATCTTGTTTGTTGTTAACACAACGTTTCGGCTGATATACCCTCCAGCCTTCATCAGGTGTCTTGGAGGAATTTTGAACCTGGGTTCTCATTCCTAAGGTATTTCTCGATGTTGTTGTTGTTATTATTATTATTATTATTATTATTATTATTATTATTATTATTATTATTATTATTATTATTATTATTATTATTATTATCATATAATCTACCACAGCTGCATGGGATGGAGTACAGGCAGTTTTTGGTCATATTCACTTCTATTGGTGGTATTACCCGAAGGAGATATTTGCGAGAGATATTTGCAAAGTGCTGTATTACTCTTGAATACTGTCCTGATGTCATATAGGCCGCATATTTTTTGTATCTTTTTGGAGTGGCCTTTTACATAGGGTAGACAGACTGTAGACAGCAAAGAATATAAGTAGCAACAACTATCCCCTAACCATACTATCTACTCCAACTATAAAGAAAAGAGAAGATGAAACCAATAAACTGTCTACCGGTCATGGGAAGATTTTTAGTTGAATGCATCTACCCCCAGGAATTATTATCTATTTAAGCCTGGAACTTATTCTGTAGTATTTTCTTTTAAGCCTGGTACATATTCCAACGAACAATTTTGCCGTACCGCTAGATTACGGGACATAAACACACTCTCACCCGTAGTCAAGTGGTGGTGGGGGACAAACAGAGGCACAAAGAAACGCGCGCGCACGCGCACACACACACACACACATCTGTCTGTTTTTTTTTTCTCTCTCTCTCTCTATATATACACACGCACATATATTCATATATATGTATATATATACATTATTTACATTATTTACATTTGACGGATATTTCTCCTCATCTTGTTTGTTGTTAACACAACGTTTCGGCTGATATACCCTCCAGCCTTCGTCAGGTGTCTTGGGGAAATTTCGAACCTGACGAAGGCTGGAGGGTATATCAGCCGAAACGTTGTGTTAACAACAAACAAGATGAGGAGAAATATCCGTCAAATGTAAATAATGTAAATAATTCCTCATCTCTTAAATATAGAACTGTATGTATATATATATATATATATATATATATATATATATATATATATATATATATATATATATATATATATTTATATATACATACACACACACACACAGAGCGGGCTTCTTTCAGTTTCTGTCTACCAAATCCACTCACAAAGCTTTGGTCGACTCGAGATTATCCCAAAGATGCCAAGTAGTGGGACTGAACCCGGAACCATGTGGTTGGGAAGCAAACTTCTTATAACACAGTATGTATGTATGTATGTATGTATGTATGTATGTATGTGTGCATATATGTGTATATACCTGCATACACAGGCAAGCGCGCTCGCACAAACACACACACACACATACTTATGTACGTAAATGTGTTCCGGATGTGTGGATATATTATTTATATAATAAACACATTTTAAATATATACAAACATTAGACATAAAAGAGAATATGAATTAATTATCCTACCCATTCATAACCACTCATAGAATTAATATATATTTACTTGATTATAACCTAAGGGTGTTTTAGATTATATTTCTCGTACATCTTATTTCCAATCTATATCACGTGATGATTGATTCGATTCTGGATAATTACTCGCTCACACACACACACAAACATACAGACACATACAGATCCAAATACGCATTCAGAGACACACACACATATATGTGTATCATATGTGACTGAAACGAGCATGGGTGCCTCTGATAGCACCGAAGCTGAAATGAAATTCAGAAAGGTTTTAAACGGTATCTTTCGGTTGATAGCTCTTTTTGATTGCTGTAGAAATATTCATGAATATTTATTAACATATAGATAGAATGAATAAATATCTTTCTGTCCCTGACTGCGGTATATATATATATATATATATATATATATATAAAATCAAAATAAGCAACACGGATTTTAAAGATGGTTGCAGTACGCACGTTTCATGCTACTCCATTTATTTAAGTAAAGCGAGCATTACATTAAATGCAATATGTAGAGCAATCTTCAGCTGCACGAAAATGTAGAAAATCACAGTAGAATAGACGTATTATAATTGTGGCAACATTTAAAATCCAAGTTGGAAGAAGAATACATAAAAATCCATCTTGACATAGCCAAGGCTATCAGGCTATATATATATATATATATATATATATATATATATATATATATATATATATATATATATATATATATATATATATATGTATATATGTATGTATGTATGTATGTTTGTTATGTGCGTATACATACACACATTCATACATACATATACGCATACATAAATATATGTGTATGTCTGTTTGTGTATGTATACACACACATGTATATATATGTATGTATATATATTTATATGAATTTTTAATGAATGTTTAATCAGATTTATGTTCCACGAGTCAGATACTTTAAGCTGTTCTTTTTTCTCTTCTTTATTCTTTTACTTGTTTCGGTCATTTGATTGCGGCCATGCTGGAGCACCGCCTTTAGTCGAGTGAATCGACTCCAGGACTTATTCATTGTAAGCCTATTACTTATTCTGTCGGTCCCTTTTGCCGAACCACTAAGTTACGGGGACGTAAACACACCAGCATCGGTTGTCAATTGATGTTGGGTGTGGGGGAGTCAAACGCGCACACACACACACACACACACACACACACGCGCACGCACGCATTCGCACGCACACCCACACACACACACATACACACACACACACGCGCGCACACACACACACACACACACACACACACACACACACACACACACACACACACACACACACACACAAACACACACACACACACAGCAGGTTTCTTTCAGTTTCCGTCTATCAAATCCACTCACAGGGCTTTGGTCGGCTCGAGGTCATAGTAGAAGATACTTGCCCAAGGTGCCACGTAGTGGGACTAAACCTGGAACCATGTGTTTGGTAAGCAAGCTACTTACCGCACAGTCTACATTTCTGTCTTTAAACCTCAGAAAGTGACATCTTTCCTTATATGTGTGTGTGTATGTGCGTGTGTTTGTTTGGTTGTGTGTGTGTGTTGTATGTGATACTGATAAGCTAAATACAATTTGCGATAAAATTTGCAGTTTTTATTTTGATTTTAAAATATCTGTGACCAATAAGCAAAACCTTTTATAACAGTTCACCTGCATTTAGCATCTCTGACTCTCACTCACTTCCACTGCATTTGTTGATTTAGTTTTCTTCTATAAGCGTGACCGACGGGACACACATTGCATTTTATTACATGTAAAATATCTACTATAATTAGAGTGCAGGTGTGTACAGATGTGTATATAGCCCCAAAGAAAAAACGGATTTGACTTTCGACATCTGCATCCCAACAGAAAGGTATTCGGCTACAGGTTAATCAAAAAATAGAAATTTCTCCGAGAAATAACTCAACCTGTAGATCAACAAATCTTCCACTCTCTATCGGTCTCCACCAGGCTCTCTCTCTCTCTCTCTCTCTCTCTCTCTCTCTCTCTCTCTCTCTCTCTCTCTCTTACTCCTTTCCCTCCATATATTTACCACATTCTTTATCACTCTCTTTCCGGGTTCAGTCCCTCTGTGTGGCACCTTGGACAAGTGTCTTCTACCATAACCATGACTCGAGCTAAGCCTTGTGAGTGGATTTGGTAGACGGAAACTGAAAGAAGCCCATCGTATATATATATATATATATGTGTGTGTGTATGTGTGTATATATATATATGTGTGTGTATATTTATGTGTGTGTCTTTGTGCTTGTGTTTGCCCCCACCACCATCGCTTAACAACCGATATTGGCAAGTTTATGAATCCGTAATGTAGCGGTTCGGCAAAATAGACCGATAGAATAAGTCATGGGGTCGATTTCTTCGACTAAAAAAATTCTCGCTTGATTATAAAATTTCAAAAGTTGTGACAGCAAAAGAAAAGATACCTCCTACCTCTCTCTCTCTCTCTCTTTCTCCCTCTCTCTCCCCCTCTCTCTCTCTCTCTCCTTCTCTCTCTCTCTTTCTCTCTCTCTCTCTCTCTCTCTCTCTCTCTCTTTCTCTATCTATTTCATTTACGCTTTCTCATTGTAAACTTCCCCCTCTGTATATATATTTACCACACTCTCTTACACCTTGTAAATATATATCGCCTACATTGAGTGTGTGCGCGTGCACATGTGTGTGTGAGTGTGTGCGTGCGCGCGCATGTTTGTAAGGAATTTCATTAGGGCAGTAGTGTCGAAAGACCCTTACGAAGCATCAGCAGCGAACTAAGAAAAATCTTTACATCCATGCACCAAATGGAAAAACAAAATCTTTGTTTATCGATGCATTATAAACTGCACCAAATACTGCAGAAATATGTCCTGATGAAGATGTCTATTCGTTGGAGAAGACATGGAATATAAATAATTGAAATGAAGGCATTCTATTGTGAAAATTTCCCGGCAACGATGGGATACACAGCTTGTGTGTGTGTGTGTGTGTGTAACTATAATGTGTCCCCAAAATGTATCCATACTTTAACATCTGATAGCTCAGTTAATTTTCACTTGTTTGTAGATTTAATTCATTTGAAATAATAAATGCAGACAGTCTAATCTTTGAACAAGAAATGTATTCCTCAAGTGCGAATGGAAGCTTGAAAACGCAGTCGAAGTGCAAAGTTTGTGTCGGAGTTCCAATCAGATCCACAATGCAACTCACCATCAATCGAATTAGGTATAAGTTTAAAGCCGTTGGAATTGTTCATAATTTCGACAAGAAACGTTTCGGAAGGCCGCAGAGGTAGACGAAACTCACAAAGCAAGAAATGGTTTTAGAAGAGTTCAAATAAATTTGTATGCCAAACCGAGCTGTGAGTTAGGAATTTCAAAATCAAGCGCCCGTCGCATTTTGAAGCGCTCTCGTAGGGAAAAAAGTTACTTTTCAACAATACTCCATCTCTCAATGAAGATGAACTGGAACGAAGAGGGGAGTTTTGAGAGTGGTACGTAGCAAGGTGGGCAGAAGATTTTCTAAGACTATTTGGAGTGATGAAACTGCGTTGAAATTAAATGGCTCTATTAATCATCACAATTGCTACTAGCGTTCCCGCATATGGAGGAACATCATATTAATCTATCAGGAAGGTTCTGGGTTAAGTCTCACTGCGTTGCACCTTGGGCTTCTACTATGGCCTCGGACCGACCAAAACCTTGTGAGTGGATTTGGAAGACGGAAACTGAAAGAAGCCTGTCGTATATATGTATGTATATATATATATATATATATATATGTGTGTGTGTGTGTGTGTGTGTGTGTGTGTGTGTGTGTGTGTGCGTGCGTGCGTGTGTGTGTGTGTGTGTGTGCGCGTGTGTGCGTGTGCGTATGTGTGTATATATGTTTGTGTGTCTGTGTTTACGTCCCCGTAACTTAGCGGTTCGGCAAAACAGACCGATAAAATAAGTACTAAGCTTACAAAGAATAAGTCCTGGGGGTCGATTTGCTCGACTAAAGGTGGTGCTCCAGCATGGCCACAGTCAAATGACTGAAACAAGTAAAAGAGTAAAAAAGAATTACAGTATGATCCGGTTTATCATCGAAAGGATTAATTGAGCCATTATTTTTTTTATATTACTATGACTGGTCCCTTTTACTTGAGCTTACTTCATCACTCCATCATGCTAAGTGTTTAAGAGGACTTTGGAGACGTGGGTTTTATTTCCAGCAAGATGGGACACTCCCTGCACTACAATAGTAATGTAAAGGTTTACTTTGATAATTTGCCAAACTAGTGGATTGATCGAAGAAGTTCAGTGGAATACCCTTCACGTTACACGGACCTTACACTACTAGACATCTTTTTGGGGAGTGGGGTATTTAAAAGGTAAATGTTACGTTACAACACCGACAACAGTCGACGAACTGAGAGCAGCCATTGAACGTGAATGCGCACAAATACCGAGCAAAATATTTCTTTATATTTACGATTCCGTCGCTTCGCGTTATCAGCAGAGCTTGTACCAGAAAGATTAGTTTGAAAGCAGGCATTCATAAAATTACTAAATAGTCTGTAAATTCTATTAAATTTTGAAAACGAAATATATTTTGATAAACACCGATTTATAATCATTGAATGTGTGTTTGAGTTTTGGGGAAATCCTACACACACACACACACACAACACACACACACACACACACACACACACACACACACACACACTCACAAATAAACACACACAAGCACACACGCACACATGCATACACACACACACGTATGGATAAAGAGAGAGGGAGGAGAGAATATATTGAACCAGAGTTTCTTCGGTTTTAATTCTAACTTTGAGTCTCTTGTACATTCGCAGCTGCAACAAAGGTATATATATATTTATATCTGCTGAGTACGACTTCTGCTTTTACTCCCAGTGTTGTATATATTTCTGTTGTGTGATTAAGGCATTCGCCCTGCCATGACGTTCTAACACAAGCACAGAGACAAGCGCATATCTGCTGATGTATAACTGTAACGGTCAGTATTTAATTCTTTAGCATTTAAAACGGGTATATTCGGCCAAAATATTCCATCTGTTTTCTATTCAAACTGACCAAATCCAGGCTCTCACACCTATCCTACCATGCCATTCTGAAAATAAGCAATCACATCATCGAAATTTTGAAGCTACGAGATAACGCATGGTTAATTCAAAACAACGTGAATAAATAAGCATTACGTTTGACAGAATAATGTGAACGCTAAAGCGTTAAATTCTGGTGTCATATGTAAACCAGTCACATTGGCCATGTCTTCTACCAGCAAAGGGACACCAACACACATCAGCAACACAACATCCCGATGATGAGACTCAGAACGTATAGAGTCGTTGATGACACAGTTAAGAATTTTACTGTTCCAAGTAGTGTCAGAAGTGTATTAAAATACATGAAAAAAAACCCCCAAAATCATGAGAAAGTTGTAAAACAGAACATGGTCGGGATTCAACAGAACACACACTTGCATCAATGCACACACACACGCAAGCATATATGTTAATATGTACGTATGAATGCATGCATATCTAGATATCTACATATATAGGTAGATAGGTATGTATGTAGGTAGGTAAGTGAGTATGTATATATTCCTTATATATGTTTCTTGATTGGTGCATCTATGTACAAATATATATATATATATATGTATATATATATATATATATATATATGTACAAGTTTCCGTCGATCAATTCCCCACACAAAATAATGGTCAACCCAACCGTGGTAGAAGTCGCTTGCTGAAGATTCCGCGTAGTAGGATCGAATCCAAAACTATACGGTTGCAAACTGAACTTCCAAATCCCACAGCCATGCTTGCACCCATTTGTAATTCTTTTTTTTTATGTTGCATATACAAAGAAATACGAGCTGTCTATGAAAGCGACTACATCCCTACGTTAGTGACAGTCAATCCAGTAGGTGATATATTGTTTAAAATGAAGAATTCCAGGCTTTGTTAGTAATACTTGTTTTTCCTGAACTCGAAATCCTGGCTCTAACACTATTTTATTCTCTTGTTCATCAATATCTTTCAAATCCCGAACAATTTCACCCGGAAGGAATAATTGATCAACACAAGTCAGCACGTCGTTCGCCATCTTGTTTCAATACATTTCTAACACTACTTGGAACAGTAACGTCGTCCGCCATCTTGTTGCTAAGTAAAGCTAACTTCTTCACTTTTTCATCCCTCTCAACCGTATTACATCATATTCTTTTTCTTTCTTTTTAGATATCCATTTAATAGAATCTAAAATAAATAATTATTACGTCTTTCGATATTTTTTCGTTTTACTACGATGATTTTATTCTTCGAAATCTACTTTCACTAAAACCAATCAAACTTACTTTGTTCGAAACTACATGTTAAGACTTATTTATATTATCAGTTCCACCAATTCCTAAATGATAACTTAACGGGTTCGTCACCTATATTTCTTTGAATGAACCTTTTTTCTCAAATTTTAATTATCAAGATATTTTGCAAGAATTATTGTCTCCAGATATGTGATATAATTCCCTTCCAGCAGTTTTCCCGGCATTGGATCATTATTAAATTAGCCTTCTTTCTAGATTACGTGGTATTTTCCTTTTAATATAAACTAAACTTACTACCCAGCGTTGCCCGGTAAAGTATTCCCGGAATTGTTTGCCGTTTTGTAGAATGGGAATTCACGGTACTTATGCATGTATATATATTTAAACTAACTTCTGGACTTATTTAATAGGAACTATCCAAACAATAGTAATCAATTTACATGAGTAGAAGCTTTTTTTAAACAATTTTTATCCCGAAAATCACCTGTTACTTTTGTTTTAAAGTGAAAGAGACGAGAAAGTGAAAGATGTTTGAACATCTATATGAAATGGACGTGTGTGTGTGTGTGTGTGTGTGTGAGTGAGAGAGAAAGAGAGAACGAGAGAAAGAGAGAGAATGTGTGTGTGCCACTTACATATACATGAGAACACACACCTTCACTCACAAACACACACACACTCTCTCTCTCACACACACATGCACGCGTACATACAACAAAGATGTGCGCATATGTATTGATGTATGTACGTACACATGACAACACAAACCTTTACTCACTTTCTCTCTCTCTTCCTTTCTTTCTCTTCCTCTCTCTCTCTCTTCCTCTCTTTCTCTTCCTCTCACTCTCTCTTCCTCTCACTCTCTCTTCCTCTCTTTCTCTCTCTCTCTCATTCTCACACACACGTCCATCTAATATACACATACATACATCTTTCATTGTCTTCTCTCTTTCACTTTAAAACAAAAGTAAATAAATAAAATTTTTTACGGAAATTAACAAACTGCAGATGATGAAAAATATTTCGAGATGATTAAAATATTGTGCACGTCAAAAAGTTGACATTTTTTTTTCTTAGAGAACGCGAAGACACGGCGGTGCATCAGCATGGCCGCAGCTCTAAGCTGAAACTATAAACAACAAATATGTCACAAATAGCGGACGTGTGTTTGTGTTGATTGACACCCCATAACATTCATTATATGTGTGTGTATTCTGTATGTGTGTATGTGTGTTGACGTCACGGAAGCCATATATTTTTTTAAAGAAATAACAAAAATTGTTTTTAATCGTTTAAATAGAGGTCCAAATGTCACAAAGAATTGTACTGCCCTGCCGAAGGTAAGTATGAAAATAAATATATGAAAAAATTAAGAGAAAATACACTTGTTCTGAGATATTTCAGTTACACACAAACATCCCTAGAGTTTTAGTATATGTATATATATATATATATGTGTGTGTGTGTGTGTGTGTGTGTGTGTGTGTGTGTGTGTATGTGTGTGTGTGTGAGTGTGTGTGTAAATGTATACATATATGCATATGCATATATATATGTATATATATAGACATAGAAAGAGAGAGAGAGAGAGAGGTTTGGTGCATTTGTGTACATATATATATATACATATATGTGTATATGTATGTGTGTATGTATACATATATATATACATACATTCATATATATATATATATATATATATATATATATATATATATATATGAGTGTATGTATGTATATATGTATATATGTGCGTGTATGTATGTGTGCGAATGTATGTGTGCGTGTACGCGTGTGTTGGAATATGCGTAAAAGTTCTTCGTGGAGGTTGCTTTGTCTGTGCAGAACCAGCAAGCTGGTTTACTGGCACCTCATTTCCCGTATATATATACATATATATATATATATATATATATATATATATATATATATATATATATATATATATATATATCCACGATAGTGTGTGTTTTCTTGTGTTTACTTCTTAAAATTAGGGGCTGCAACTGATTTGTGAAGCTCACTCATTCAACAGATGGATGTATAAATTTTCGTTCGCTTGCATCTTTATTCTCGTATAATCTCTATCTACGCCATTACTTATTTAGGCCAGTGTATGTCCGCTTCTTCTATATACATCACTTGCGCTGTTTGCCTTCACTAAAATATTTTGTTACAGATATCTGTACTTTTTCATCTCCTTTGTAAACAGCCTCTCTCCTTTTACCCAATTTTTCCAATAGTTATCTAACGCTACAATTCTCTGTGTTTGGTACTTATAATCTACTAAGAATTAAGGCGGTGAGCTGGCAGAATCGTTAGCACGCCGAGTGAAATGCTTAGCAACATTTCGTCCGAGCTCAAAGTCCGTCTAGGCTGACATTGCCTTTCATCCCTTTGAGACCAATAAAATAAGTACCAGTAGAGTGCTGGGGTCGATGTAATCGACTTACTGTCCCAACCCGGAAATGCTGGCTTTATACAAAAATTTTGAAATCAATATTGTACGTTTCCTCAGATAATTATTTCGGTCTTCCATCAATTTTTTCCAACAAACTCAAGATTTTTCATATATTTTTCCTCCTTGTGTAATAATGTTAATTTTAAAACTTGTATGTCTTCGTTTTAAGATATTTTGTTTTTAATTTTTGGACGTTAGTAGTTTTTGACAAAATAATTCATTTTGTCTCCAATCTTAATATAGCTTAGATCACATTTGCATCTCAGATCTATAGCATTCGGTCACAATTAATGTCAATATATTTCTTTCGTAAGGCGGTGAGCTGGCAGAATCGTTAGCACGCCGGGCAAAATGCTTAGCAGCATTGCGTCCGTTTTCACGGTCTAAGTTCAAATTCCGCCCAGGTTGACTTTGCCTTTCCTCATTTCGGAGCCGATAAAATAAGTACCAGTTGAATACTAGGGTCGATGTAATCCCTCGAAATTGTTGGTCATGTGCTAAAATTTGAAACCAATATATTTCTATTGTTGTGTTATATAAATTGATTCGTTTCTTTATTTGTCATTCAAATTTTTTCTAAATTCTTTCTCCTTCCTTGTCTATCATGTTTAATGTTAAACCTTAAAGGGAAAGTCTATTCCTTTATATAGACTTAAACGGACACAATTTTAACTAAATTTCTCACCATTCCTTCGATCTTTCTCTTCTCCTTGATTTGATATGTTCCTTCCGGGATATTTCATCGACTTACAGATTTTCCTCATTAATTCAGAGAAGATCAAAATTATAGAAACAAACTTATAACCTTACAAACTAAAGTGTTATTAAATTAATATACTTAGCTATACTTAAGATACTGAGTATATTAGTCAGTGAATATTTGAACAATAACACTTTAAAATTATGTTTTCATTTGTTGAGCCTTTCCTGTTGCAATAGTGAAAATGTAGAAACAGAAAACAGTTTACAAATGAGAGCAAGTATGAATATAGTTTTATTATTTCCAGTTTAATATTTAAAAGAGGATAAGAGCGGCTAGCTGGCAGAATTGCTACCGTGCCGGACAAAGTGTTTATCGGCAAATCTTCCGACTTTACGTTTAGAATTCAAAGGCTGCTGGGATCAACTTTGCCTTTCATTCTTTCGGGATTCGATAAAATAAATACCAGTTGAACATTGGGGCTTGATGTAATCGATTACCCATTACTCCAAAATTGCTAGCCTTGTGCCAAAATTTGAAAGTAATGTATAAAGATGTATGTATGCATTTATGCTTGTATGTGTCTGTGTGCTTGCATGTATGTATATGTGCGTGTGTACCAGTATATATATATATATATATATATATATATATATATATATGAATGATTAAAAAGAAGACAATGGAGAAATTTACGTATAGGCACCAGGTTATTCGAAGATATCCAAATCAATATAATATGAAATTCTTATCCCTACAGCGTTTCCATATACAATTAAGTCAATTTGAGAAATTAAATTAATTAAAAATGTTCAAATTGAAACTGGTTAATTGGGTATTTCATCAGTGGAAAATTTCCTGAAAGTGTACATTTCAACATGTTGGTCGACCCTTGACCGACTCAGATATGTGCGTTTTGGTAATGTATGTATTTAATAAAAACCGTTATAGTATATTCATATACACTTATAAACAAATACTTATAAACAACGCTTATAGACATATTGAATATGCAAATAAAGCTCCTATTCCATTATGCTGGCCATCGACTAATGATGCTGACTAATGAGCCAGTTAATCGAGGTTGCATCAAGTCATACCGATATCTTGGCATCACTTCGCTGACGAAGATTAGGAAAGCTGTTGTCCACGTTGTCTGCACGCTCGTTCGTGACTGATAAGGCCGATGTGGGATCGACGTAGTGGAGGCGCAATGGCCCAGTGGTTAGGGCAGCGGATTCGCGGTCATAGGATCGCAGTTTCGATTCCCAGACCGGGCGTTGTGAGTGTTTATTGAGCGAAAACACCTAAAGCTCCGGCAGGGGATGGTGGCGAACCCTGCTGTACTCTTTCACCACAACTTTCTCTCACTCTTACTTCCTGTTTCTGTTGTGCCTGTAATTCAAAGGGTCAGCCTTGTCACACTGTGTCACGCTGAATATCCTCGAGAACTACGTTAAGGGTACACGTGCCTGTGGAGTGCTCAGCCCCTTGCACGTTAATTTCACAAGCAGGCTGTTCCGTTGATCGGATCAACTGGAACCCTCGAGGTCGTAAGCGACGGAGTGCCAACAACGGGATCGACATATCTGATTACAGTGATGACAGGCGTATGGTTGTTCAGGGTCTGATGATGCAGCTGCATTATTTTTTCGCCGCTGACGTTTATCTTCGAGAGATGCACATAGGAGGAAACAACATCGCTGATGGTGTGGCGCCAAGCGACGCGGTCAGCTGTTAGAGTGGACTAATCAAGATACGATAATCGATGTCACAAACGCTAAGGCAGTCCTTGTAACGCTTCCTTGGTGCTCCCCAATATAATGTAGGATAAATATAATAATAATAAAAATAATCATAGAAAGGAATTTATAAACATTTAATGCATCGCTACGCGCGTTTCCACAAATCACATGACTTATAAGATCACAGTCCGTATTCCTGGGATGATTACAGTGTAGTCCGTAGTACCCTTGGGCATCCGGTTGATCATCATCATTGATTCATTTCTTCAGGCTATATGGCATTAGTGGATGAACCACAGAAGGATGTTTTTCTCTTTTACTAATCCAAAGGTCAACTGAGATATGTGGGTATTGCGTATATGTTGGGGAGAAGTATTATCATCATCATCATCATCATCATCATCATCATCATACATGTAGTATGTGAACTACAAATATATGTACATACATGTGTGCGTGTTTGTGTGTGTGTGCTTGTTTATTTGTTTGCTCCAACCACCATTGACGACCGGTGTTGGTTTGTTTACGTCCTTATACCTTAGCAGCCTGGCAAAAGGGATATACAACAAGTACTATATTTAAAAGACCAAAAAAAAAAAAAGAAGTGCTGGTGTGGATTTGTTTGATTAAGCCCTTTCATGGCAGTGCCCTAGCATGGCCGTAGTCCACTGATTGAAACAAGTAAAAGAAAAAAAAAAGGAAAAAGAAAAAGAAAGCTGTAGAACGTATACAGGTCTAAATAACTAACGATGTACGTGAAGATTTACTAGAGTAGCGACGTAAACAAATGCGTCATTACATGCTTGCACTTCACTGGCTGCCTTCAAATATCTCAAAAGGGAAAGTGGGATGTAATTGATCTATTTGACAAGCAATAATTAAGGTTGATTTCAGGATCAAATGTTACAGCATGTTAAGATGAGATGAACTGCCAGAAAGACGGAGTTAATGGAGGAAAATACACTTCAGGAGTATAATTGTGACGTGTGCTGTTACATTTGGCTTTTCGCATGCCGGTCTTTCAAGTCATAAGAGGAACCGAACCATATAGGGAGAATGAACAAGCGTAGGGTGTGATTATGATCAATATAAGTAAGTGGTGTCTTTTACATGGGTGTAGAATATAGGAAAGTACTGCAAGAATAAATCAGGTGTCACTGGTTATTCAGAATTCCACAACAACGATATTACAGCATACGTCCAAGTGAAACAAAACACGTGGATGTCATAATTTTAATGAAAACTGCAGGTCGTTAGCAGGGCTCAAGAGTCACTGCAGAATATATAAACTAAAATAAAAAGGTGTAATTTTCAGAAATGGCGATTCTGGGCATCTATCGTGTACGTATGTATGTATGTATGTATGTATGTATGTATTTATGTATGTATGTATTTATGCATGTATGTATGTATGTATGTATGTATGTATGTATGTATATTTTTATAATATGTATGCAGGCCTGTGCATAAACATGTATGTATGTATATATGAATGTATGAACATACGTACGTATGTATGTATGAATGAATGTATGTATTTATATATGTATAGTCTTTTACTTGTTTCAGTCGTTTGACTGCGGCCATGCTGGAGCACCGCCTTTATAGTCGAGCAAATCGACCCAAGAGCTTATTCTTTGTAAGCCTAGTACTTATTCTATCGGTCTCTTTTGCCGAGCCGCTAAGTTACGAGGACGCAAACACACCAGCATCGGTTGTCAAGCAATGCTAGGGGGGACAAACACAGACACACAAACATACACACACACAGACACACACACATACATATGTATATACATATATACGACGGACTTCTTTCAGTTTCCGTCTACCAAATCCACTCAAAAGGCTTTGGTCGGCCCGAGGCTATAGTAGAAGACACTTGCCCAAGGTGCCACGCAGTGGGACTGAACCCGGGACCATGTGGTTGGTAAGCAATCATGTAAACCTGAATATATGTATGCGTGTATTGTATACTTACATGTATTATGAAACCGTGTATGCCTGCATGTCTAAATGTTTGTATGCGAGGATGTATTCATCTAAGTCTGTCTGTCTGTCTATCTGTATGTATGCATATTCCAAGTTGCAGGCCATATTTTTGCACCTTGGTTGCTTATGTTTTGCAGCATACGTATATATATATATATATATATATATATATATATATATATATATATATATATATATATATATATATATGTATATATATATGTCTTCCCAAGAAGGTTACATTAGCTGTGAGACATTGACTTGGTTGTGTATAATAATTGGTTTCAAATTTTGGTACAAGGTTAGCAATTTCGGGGAAGGACGCTAGTAGATTACATCTACCCCAGTGCTCAACTCGTACATATTTTATCAACCCCCAAAAGGATAAAAAGTGAAGTCAACTTCAGCGGAATTTGAACTCAACAAAAAACGTAAAGTCAGAAGAAATGCCGCTAAGCATTTTGGCCGGCGAGGTGACGATTCTACTAGCTCACAGCCTTTTTTGTTGTGAATAATCATTGAGATGAAATTTGAACCAATTCCCCGAATTGTCTAATTGCAGCAGGTTTGAGTGAACCAAGAAGTTTGTAATTTTTTTCTAAAAGACTCGAGATTGTTAGCATATTTTAAAAGCAATTTATACAAAATATCCTGTATTCAATTGAGTCTGTTTATTAATTTAGGTATTAATAAATGCGGACAAGGGCGGATATTGCTGCTAGTAATGATATAAATGCCTTATGCTAAGTAACAATATAGTGTGTTTATAAACAACACCAGGAATCTGATATAGAAATAGGTTAACCATTTGCCTGTCCTGTGTATCACATGTGATATACCGGACATATTTCACTGGCGTCCATGCATCATATATCATATACATTACCAATTTTTTCAGCCGCCATATTAACTAGTGGTAAGCTTCGTATTACTCAGAACGTATTAAACAAGGCCTACCTAAAAGTCTGTAAACAAGCATGGACGTTTAGGATAAATTTATGAGAATACTTTGGAAAGTTAAATGGTCAAGAAGTATATATCATGGTGGAGACACAATGGCCCAGTGGTTAGGGCAGCGGACTCGCGATCATAGCATCGCGGTTTCGATTCCCAGACCGGGCGTTGTGAGTGTTTATTGAGCGAAAACACCTAAAACTCCACGAGGCTCCGGCAGGGGATGGTGGTAAACCCTGCTGTACTCTTTCACCACAACTTTCTCTCACTCTTACTTCCTGTTTCTGTTGTGCCTGTAATTAGAAGGGCCAGCCTTGTCACACTGTGTCACGCTGAATATCCCCGAGAACTATGTTAAGGGTACACGTGTCTGTGGAGTGCTCAGCCACTTGCACGTTAATTTCACGAGCAGGCTGTTCCGTTGATCGGATCAACTGGAACCCTCGACGTCATAAGCGACGGAATGCCAACAACATATATCATGAAAAAGAATCGGTAGAGCGTCTGAGAAAATATATTATGGTTTTGGGTCATTATAAACTCTTAGTGCAATTTTAAATGTATATAATTTAGTACTTGTGAAAAGAGCAAGTCAAAGAATTTTTCTTAAGATTTTTAAAAAAGACGTATTCTTGAAATGATTAATTTTAAACCTGCTTACTGTTATTACAGATACAAACTGTGATTCTATTTTGAAGTTCTAGAAATAGATTTGCAGCTGATTTTTCTACTATTCGTTACCCTAGTTTTCAAGTCAGCTTTAGAATGATATTGAGATGAATAAACAGCCTTTACATGTCTCAAAAAAAAAAAAAGAAAAAAAAAATTAAGTAATTATTTAACATTTTTTAAAAATCAATATTTATAATAAAATCTTTTGACTGACAACGATAAAGAAAAATAGATGCATTAGGCTTCTAAATCATAAAGAGAATTAATGATAAAAATATATTAAATTTAAATAAGTCTTCTGTAAACGATGTATCTCGAATACCAATTCAGCTATAAACTAGCTGATAATGCATGGAGTTAAAATCCCCTTAGACGGGAAAGTTACCAGCAGAACACGAACCACGCATCTATTGAAACAAAGATAAGTAGCTGTCTGTTATTTACGCGTCCAAGTGGGGTTTGACTATATGTATTTGTTTTTTTTCTTGAGCTTTAAAACTCATACGGCTGGTTAGCCTGTTTCAATGGCGTATACGTGGCCGAGGTCACAACAATCCGCCTGAAAGGGTCGATAAAATTAGTACCAGTTGAGCATTGGAGTCGATGTAATTGACTAGGCGCCCCCTCCGCCCCCGCCAACGTCAAGCCTGGTGCTTATAGTGGAAAGAATCATTATTTGTAGCAGTAAAAATATCATCATCATCATCATCATCATCATTTGTAATAGTAGTAGTAGTAGCAGCACAGCAGCAGCAGTAGTAGTAGAAATAGTAATAGCTGTTTTGTTTTTGTTGGCACTCCGTCGTTTACGACGTCGAGGGTTCCAGTTGATCCGATCAACAGAACAGCCTGCTCGTGAAATTGACGTGCAAGTGGCTGAGCACTCCACAGACACGTGTGCCCTTAACGTAGTTCTCGGGGATATTCAGCGTGACACAGTGTGACAAGGCTGACCCTTTGAATTACAGGCACAACAGAAACAGGAAGTAAGAGTGAGAGAAAGTTGTGGTGAAAGAGTACAGCAGGGTTCGCCACCATCCCCTGCCGGAGCCTCGTGGAGCTTTTAGGTGCTTTCGCTCAATAAACACTCACAACGCCCGGTTTGGACATCGAAACCGCGATCCTATGACCGCGAGTCCGCTGCGCTAACCATTAGGCCATTGCGCCTTCACAGTAGTAATAACAGAAATAAAATAAACTGAAACATTATTAGTCATAGCTCTCTCCCTCCTTTGCCCAAAGTGTAGCATGAGTAACCGTGTCAGCAGGCAAGCTGGTGGAATCGTTATCACGCCGGACAAAATGCTTAGTAATTTTTGTTCCGGATATATTTTCTGAGTTCAAATGCTGCTGAGGTCGACTTTGTCTTTCATCCTTTCGGAGTCGATGAAATAAATACCAGTCATGTACTGGGGTAGAAGTAATCGATTAGACCCCGTCCCAAAAAATTTCAGGTTCTGTGCCTACAGCAGAAAGGATTATCATTTTTAAGGCGGCGAACTGGCAGAACCGTTATCATGCCGGACATAATGCATAGCGGCATTTAGTCCGTCTTTACATTCTGAGTTCACATTCCGTCTAAGTCTCTTTGCTTGTCTTCCTCTCGTGGTTGATAAAATAAGTACCAGTTGAGTACTGGGGTCGATGTAATCGAATTAACTCCTTACTCTGAAATGGCTTGCCTTGTGTTAGAATTTGAAATCATCATCATTATTATTATTATTATTATTATTATTATTATTATTATTATTATTATTATTATTATTATTATTATTATTAGTCGTAACAAAGTCGGTGAGGTGGCAGAATTGTTAGCACTCCGGGAAAAATGCTTAGCGACATTACGTTCGTCTTTACGTTCTGGGATCAAATTCCGCCTAGGTCGACTTTGTTTTTCATTCTTTCGGTCTCGATAAAATAAGTAGCAGATGAATACTGGGGTCCATGAAACTGATGGACGTGTGCAAAAATGTGAAGCCATCATTAATCGTAATAACAACAGTAGTAGTATGTTAAATAAAACCACTAATAGCCAAAGCTCCCCCTCTCCCATGCTCTAAGTCTATCTTTACTCGCCGTGTACTCTGAGTATAAACACTGCTTCTTCAGTTGGTTATTTTACACCCCGTCCCTTGAATTTTAAGCAGAACCAGAGTTGACTAGCTTTTCAGTATTTAGAGAAGTAAACCGCCACGGGCTGGCAAGAATTTCGATAATCCTGCAGTTCACCTTCACAGAGCCATGTCAGAAATATTTGTTTGCCATAGTGTAATGCCCTGGGATAAATATTGTGTTTGCAAGTCTTACGGGCCGCAAACAGAAAAAAATAAAAATTTAAAAATAAAAAAATGCAAAAAAAAAAATACATACAAAATCTCACAAGGTATAGAGAGCAGGGAGGGGTGGACGGAAGGAAGAAGAGAAGAAAACTAAAGCGAAGGTGGATGGATAAGGTAGAAGGCGGAAGGAAGGAAGGAAGGAAGGAAGAAGAAGAAGAAGAAGAAGAAGAAGAAGAAGAAGAGGAAGAAGCAGAAGAAGAAGAAGCAGAAGAAGAAGAAGAAGAAGAGGAAGAAGAAGAAGAAGCAGAAGAAGAAGAAGAAAAGCAAAATAAAAAAATAAAAAATACAGAAGACAATTATGGAATGGGTTGACAAAATCTTTTGATCCGTTTCTGTAGAGTCGAGCGGTGTAGATGAAAGAATGTCGTCACGACTTGTGTGCGTGTGTGTGTATGTGTGTGTCTGTGTGTGCATGTGTGTGTGTGTGTGTGTGTATGTGTGTGTCTGTGTGTGCATGTGTGTGTGTGTGTGTACGTGCGTTCTTGACTGAGTTTTTTGTGTACACGTGTCTATGTATATATATGCATATAGGTGCGCATGTTTGTGTGTGCACGCACGTGTGTGTGTTTGTGTGTGTGCATATGTGTGTGTGCTTGTGTGTATGTGCGCGCGCGTCTTACATAAAAGAAAACCAATATTTGGTTATCAAGAACCAGTCAATATTCAGAATAGTTGTCATAAAAGAGGATGTAGGTTATTTTGGAACGTCTCGTGTTTGATTTACCGGTGAAATTAGGAAATATAAGGAGAAAAAAATACCAATAAAAATAGAAATTACAAAGAAAATCCCCCTTTCTCCAAAAAGTGAAAAAAAGGAAATGAAAATTACCAATTCATCTAAATTTTAGAACTGGAATCCGAAAAGCACTAGCAACGTCTTGCTGCCTTAGTTCACATTGCAAATAGGCCAACATAAGCGCGAGAATGCTACAGCATACAGAGAGCCACCCACACATAAAAATCTCTATCGCAAAAAGTAAAAGAAAAATGATAAAGAAACAAACAGATAAAAACTAAGGATCTGAGGTGTTTTGGGGAGATCAGTGTTGGTGCTCTATAAGTGTTACTTACCTCGAAACGCAAAAGCATGCAAGCAAACCAACGATGATTTTTTTCTCTAAATAGTCGCCCGACCCGCTAGAAATAGCAACGGGATTTCCTTCATATCACATCTTGCTTAACCAAAAATTGACTTAAATTTAAAACAATATCTTGTGCAACAACCACTTGAGTGTTTCTTATTTCTTTACTGCCCACAAGGGGTTACACACAGAGGGCTTTAGTTACGGACCCGGATTTTCCAGGGCCGTCGAGAGCGCACCGGACGCCGCCCGAGACGCGGCGCTCTACAGGCACCATATCCGTATCTCCGAACGAGCCGATTCCACGGACGCGGTTCTTTACGAAGAAGAGAGAACTCTTCCCGGGGCTCCCGGCAACGTCTCCTGGCTCGCTTGCTTTGCCGCTGCTTCGCCCGGCCGCCGGCTTCGACGACAGATGTGCTGCTAGGAGCACGCCACGTTCCCGCCGTTGGACGGGCACTCTCCGAGTTCGGGTTCGGGAATATTAATCCGATTCCCACTTCTGTATTTCTGAAGCCTTTTGTTATAATATCACTGTTGAAATATACTGTCTTTGTTTAAATTATTTTCTGGAAAGAAAAAAAATTCATAATTTAACATAATTTTATCTTTATTAAGCCGGTATTTCAAATTTTGACGAAAGGATGAAAGGCAAAGTTGATCTTGGTGGAATTTGAAATCAAAATGTAGAGACTGACACAATGCCGTTAAGCCTTTTCCCCTGGTTTGCTAGCGGTTATGCTAGCTCGCCGCCGAATTCTGAACGTAAATTAACATGAAATATTAATGAAAGGATTTAATTTAAATCGCTTTAAATGAAGGAGTCTGTATCATAAAACCAGGGGCGATTTCAGTCGGGGTGGTATCAAAAGGGTAACAGAAACACCGGAAGGACACATTAGATAATATACTCTTAGATACACTATGCATACCTGTCTGAAAATAAATCAAACAAACCCTCCAAAAAACGACGGGATGGTCAACGTGTCAGGAACGCCTCTGATCATAGGCCAGCTTCACCAGCAATAAGATCAAACATGTTACTTTGATCCAGAGTTGACCTAGGGCGAAAATATCAGCAACCAACAACAACAGCAACAAGAAGACACGAAGGCGAAGAAGCAGGGGCGGGGGGGAGAAGGAGATGAATACGAAGACAGGAAGGGAAGGAGGGCGATGGGGAAAAGGGGGAATGATGAGGAAGAGGAGGATGATGGAGTAGAGGACAGTGTAGAGGAAAATGAAGGAAAAGAAAAGAGGCCTGAGGAACAGCGAGAAGAGAATGAAAAAGAGAAGAGAGATGAGGAAAATAGGGCGGAGGAAGTGGATGCGGCAGAAAGGGGAGAAAGAGGAGGGAGTGGAGTAGAAAAAAAGAAAAAACGTGGAGGAAGAGGAAGATTAAATTTGGCCGTGCTAGAACCTGCACATGGTCGGTCGTTATGCCAAAATTGCAGTGAATCCCCTTTCAAATCATGTCCATCCATCTTGATATTGCTATACGTTATTAAATATTCCCGAATATAATATGGCAGAAAAAAAAAAGAAACCCGGATGGTGAAGGGTTGAATGACAGTCGATCTGTGTAATGGATTGTCAAAGATTTTTTTCCAACATATACGAACAAAAACTACAAACTATTCATTCACACTTCCACCATTCAACATTTGCAAATACTCCAATCAATATCGATAAGACGTCGAAATTGTGATGACTTTTGGTCGATAACTGATGAGGGGTGAACGTACCCACGTCCTTTGTGTATATTTCCTTTCTCCGTTTATTTCTTCGTTGTCCTGCCGTGTAACATTTTTCTACATACATACATACATACATACATACATACATACACACATACATACATACATACATACATACATACATACATACACACACACACACACGCGCGCGCGCGCGGGAAATTAACAATAACAATACAGTAACACCAATGATAAAAAAACAATATTACAGTTATCTCCCTTCCTAACGGCTGTCACAGGTTCGAAGGATATATCAAATTAAAAGCGGAAAAAAGATACAAAAGAATATTTTTGAAAACCCCTAACGATTTCCTTCGGACCACCCACTAATTATCATTATAACACAAATTGCACATCAATGAAAGCAATTTTACAAACTTCAAAAGCACCTTTACACAACTTATGAGGTTTTTATTCTAGCATGGCGTTCGGTATGAGCGCTATTGCTGCTGCTTTCTTGTCCATACGATGCTAATTATCCTGTATAGTGTTTTATTCTTAATTTTGTGGTTTCCGATGGATACAAATGTTTGTCAATTTTCTGTTTCTCCATAGTATACCCGTTATTTTTCACTTGATTCACTCTCTGGACTGCGGCCGTGCTGGAGCACCACCTTGAACGTTTTATTTTAGAGGAACAAATCACTCTAGTAACTCATTGCTTTTTTTTTTAAGGCCTGGTACGTATTTTATCGGTTTCTTTTTGCCGAGCTGCTTGAATACAGGGATAGCGATGTGAGACAAACACACACACACACACACACACATACACACACACTTATGCATTTGTTGGATTGAAATCTTCACAGCCCTCAGCATGGTTGCATCCCAATGACTGAAGCAAGTTAAAAATATCGATATCTATACCAACGTTATCAAACCAATTGAAATGAATTCTATCTTTATTTTTATTGAACTAATTGAAAATTTATCCACCAACCTACAGAGTATTAATGTCCAGGAATAAGACAGATAATGAAAATCAGACACTGAATTGATCGAAACGAAGATTAGATATAACTATTGTAAGCATACACTCTAAAGATAAAGATCAAAAGCCCAGAGACTTCTAATACTGAACTCTAACATTCGAACAAAGAAACAAATTTTTAATTTGAGTGCGAAGTCACAAAATTTTTATATGAGTACAAAGGCTAAATTTTTAATACGGGTACACGGGCACAAATTTTAAGTTAAGATGTATGTATGTATGTTTGCAGGCATATACATACATACATACATACATATATATATATATATATATATATATATATATATATATATATATATATATATATATATATATATATATATATATATATATATAGAGAGAGAGAGAGAGAGAGAGAGAGAGAGAGAGAGAGAGATTGCGAATAAGCCATATATATATATATATATATAAAATTGCGAATAAACCACCCTCATTACATGTATATATATGTATATACATATGTATGTATATATATATATATATATATATATATATATATATATATATATATATGTATATGTATATGTATATATATGTATATATATATATATATATATATATATATATATATATATATATATATATATATATATATATATATATATATATATATACATGCATACACACACACACACACACACACACATATAATGGTGGTTTATTCGCAATTTTACAACCGAAAGGTACAAATATATATATATATATGTATGTATGTATGTATGTATGCATGTATGCATGCTTGCATGTATGTATGTATGTATGTATGTATGTATGTATGTATGTATGTATGCATGCATGTATCTATGTATGCATGTACCGAAATTTCTGGTACCATGCACACCGCTTCTTAGCGTAACACGAAATATATATCCACGATTATTAATTTTAAAAAATACGTGTGTACTCTGGACTTCCGGTAACGCATGTGCAATGATATACAATAAGCGTCTCGAGTTAATTGCAGGATACCTACACATATGTGCCCAAACGAATTTCTTTCCTCATATCTTTGACAAAAATGGATATTTCTTTAATGGAATCTTCACCAAATTCGCTCCAAATGACGTAGATTCCCATTATATCGGAATTTGTTGTGAAATAAATCTACACCCGCCAAAAAGGTGATGTCTGTCAGTATGTATGTGTGCTATTCCACAATGTTTACTTCCATATCAAATTCCAATATATTCGTAGTGTACACACTCTGAAAAGTATTTGCCAAAAGTTTCCAGGCACAGGAGTGGCTGTGTGGTAAGTAGCTTGCTTACCAACCACATGGTTCCGGGTTCAGTCCCACTGCGTGGCACCTTGGGCAAGTGTCTTCTACTATAGCCTCGGGCCGACCAAAGCCTTGTGAGTGAATTTGGTAGACGGAAACTGAAAGAAGCCCGTCGTATATATATGTATATGTATATATATGTGTGTATGTGTGTTTGTGTCTGTGTTTATCCCCCCAACATCGCTTGACAACCGATGCTGGTGTGTTTACGTCTCCGTAACCTAGCGGTTCGGCAAAAGAAACCGATAGAATAAGTACTAAGCATACAAAGAATAAGTCCTGGGGTCGATTTGCTCGACTAAAGGTGGTGCTCCAGCATGGCCACAGTCAAATGACTGAAACAAGTAAAAGAATAAAAGAGAGAGTAAGAGTTTAAAAATACTCATTATTCCGAAAGTTATGAGGAAACAAAGCTGACTTGTGTAAATTTTCTGAAACTCCCCTCTCCACTACCCCAAAACATTTTATTTCCACAACAAATGCAGGTATAATCGGAGCCTGTACCACCTAGAGCTTATTTGCAGAAAATTTCAGGAAAAAGTATCCAGTTTTCTTGAAGTTATGAGGAAGCAAAGTAGGCAGGGCACATTTGTTTACGTATAACCACTGCTTTAACATTATAAGCTTCCGGTAACACATGCGCAATGATATGCGATAACCGGCCGGAGCGAAGCATTCATGACTGGACTTTGTGTAGATTCCAAATAATATAACCATTAGTAGGGAAAATAATTTTGCACGGTTAGTGAAAGGACTTTCGAAAAATTCACGCGAGTCAGCTTTGTTTCCTCATGGCTATCAAAGAAATGGGTACTTTTTATGAAGCTTTTTTTACAAATACCTTTCAGAGTGTAGATTACGATTATGTCAGAATTTAAAATGCAAAAAAAAAAAAAAATGGCGGGGCAGCACATATATATACTGATGTGCATCAAATATATCTAGACAATAAAACTTGGAATTTCGAAAAAAAAAAAAAAAAAAAGGTGGTATATGTCTCAGTGTATATATATGTGTGTGCTCACCATTTTGCTTTTCACATCAAATTCTTATATATTCGTCATTTACATACTCTGAAAGACATTTGTAGAAATTTTCATTTAAATTTTCATTTAAAAATACTCATTTTCCGAAAGGTATTAGGAATACAAAGCTGACTCTTCTAAGTTTTCTGAAATTCCTCTTTCCACTCTCTCGAAAAAATAATTTTCACAAAAAATTCAGATGTAACTGGAATCTACACCAACTGAAGCATATGTGTACAAAATTTCATTAAGAAATATCTATTTTTCCGGAAGTTATCAGGAAACAAAGCTGGAGGGGCACATTTGTGTATGTATGCCAATTGCTTTAACACAAGTAATACTAAGGTTACATTGTTATTTTGTATCTACATATCGACTTGCTTAGCTTCACTTTCATTTTTTATGTATCAGTACATAATTATATAACTACTTATACATACATACATACATACATTGTTGTTGTTAGCATTCTTTTTTCTCGGGAGAGAATGGAGTTGCGCATAAACTAATCTTGTCTGGTTTTTACATTTCATGTCCTCTCCAGCTTCCTCTCCAGTTTTGCACAGGCCTAGGCTAGATGCAAGAAAATCCTGGGTAGCCCAATCGTCAGGATTCCCCTCTCGACCTTGCTGACGTAGTCCAAAGGAGCGCAGAGCATTACGTTTGGCAGCAGCTTGGTTGAAGGAACTGCCAGGAGAGTGTCGAGTCGAACACTAAACCGCCTACAAGGCTCCACTCCGGATTTCTTTGAAGGGTGTCTCCTTTCTGTAACTCTGGATAGGGGCCCATACCGGATACTGTCAGCCAGAGCCCGCTGAGCCCGGGACTCGTGTCAGACAGGGTCGTCATTCTCTGAAGTAGTGAAGAAACTCGTTACCCACTACCTACCTACCTACCTACCTACCTACGTGTGTGTG
>NC_142945.1:38389098-38401598 GCF_046866305.1 Octopus bimaculoides | reverse complement strand
TGTATATATATATATATATATATATATATATAGGGAGAATTTACAAAAAGAAAAACAAAACAAAAAGAAAAGACGAAGACAGGTGGTGTAGAAAATAAATAGATGTATTAGTATAACGCTTGCAAATTGAGAAAGTCTTTAACGTTTCGAGCCTACGCTCTTTCACAGAAAAGAACACAGGAAGAAACAAGGAGAGAAACAAGCAGAGAAAAAAATGTGTGTAGTGGTCAGCGATCTATCATTCATTTTCAAGATAGTGACATTTGTTTCACTAAAAACGAGATGACACGATAAATATACTTCCTTTTTAAACATCCTATAGCTATTATATGTAACCTATTAGGGGTCAAATACGAGACTAAGCAAGCGCAATCATTATGAAGAATCTGCATACATACATACATACATACATACATACATACATACGCGTGTGTTTGTGCGCGCGTGCGTGTGTGTGTGCAGACACACATATATAGGTATGGCGATGCAAGCAGTAAAAATAGAACTCAAAATATGAGTATATGCATATTAATTAATATTTAGCAGGAGCAATAGAGTGACTCAAGGGCCGAGAGTTTCGTGTATTGGTACTTGTGTGTGTGTGCGCGCGGGCGTGTGTGTGTGTGTGTGTGTGTGTGTGTGTGTGTAAAAGTAAGATCTAAGAATCAAGGTGTAGGAAGATAGTAAGCGTCGAGCATTCCGTTGAAGGTATAAAATAAACAACTTTTCAGAACAATAATGATTTATTGACGTAGAAGGCTGTAAATTCCTCCCCATCGAAGTTCAATAAGCTGCAAAAAAAAAAAAAAAAAAAAATGTTTTATAGCTTACTATTAGCAGCAAGGGTTACCCTGCATGCGAATAGAAATTCAAAATTATGGAATGGAGTAGATAAATTCCAGGGTACATATGTTTCATAGCTAGCAGAACCTTGGAAGTAGTAATTATCCAAACGAGGGATAATCCGCCAGCTACTCTTCGGGCCCAAAATTACTTTACTTGAAAGAAGTTAACATTGTCGTCAAGGGATGCCATATTGACTGGCAAGGGATTCGATAGCAAATGCGTGATCTACTATATTCCCTTATTTAGGATTTCTATTCGTGTGTATATATATATGTATATGTGTATATATATATATATATATATGTATATATATATATATATATATATATATATATATATATATATATATATATATATATATATATATATATATATGTATATATGTATATATAATTATATATGTATATATATATGTATATACGTATGTATATATATATATGTATATATATATGTATATATTTATGTATATATATATATATATATATATATATATATATATATATATATATATATATATATGTGTATACATATGTATATATGTATATATATATGTATATGTATATGTATATATATATTTATATATATATATACATATATACATATATGTATATATAAGTATATGTACATACACATATATATACATATATGTATGTGTGTGTATATATATATATATATATATATATGTGTGTGTGCATACACACCTATACATACATACATACATGCATACATACATACATACATACATACGTACAGATATATATGCACACACACACACACACACACACACATATATATATATATATATATATATATATATATACATATATATATATATATATATATATACATATATATATATATTACTTATACACATGTGCACTCACAAACTGATGTACATTGTTCGATACATGCATACAATCAACTTCATACTTACATATACGGTTACTCTATTACTTTCACTCACTCACACACACACACACACACACACACACACGCGCACACACACACACACACACGTGCGCACACACACACACACACACACACAATCCTACCTCAGGCACACGTACGCACTCATATAATATGCAGTCATACATATGTACATAGGCTGAACACCCCCGTTGCACATACAAACACACAAGAAACACCGTCACCCTTACCATAATACATACATACATGCATACATACATACAGATGCCATGCACACACGTGCACGCACACACACAAATATACATATACACGCAGTATTTTGCGCACCGACACATACATACATGCTGTTATCTTACACAAGCTACCCCACTCCACCTCCTGGGGCGCTTGTAACACCTCCGCCTCAACCGACTTCCAGCCCACACCGCCGCTCCCCATCACCTGACGCCTACGCTTTAATTAACAGAAGAGTTTATCACGTGAAGCAGGAGAGATTGAAAAGCGGAGGAGGAGGAGGAGGAAGAAGGGGTTTATTAAAGCGACTGCATTGAAGGGAACAGCAGTTGGTTGGTTTATGACTATGGGCATTCCGTACATACTGAAGCAGCACTGGACACGTGGCCTGTAAACAACAACAACAACAACAACAACAACGGCAGCAGCAATAACAGCAGCAGCAGCAGCAGCAGCAATAGCAACAACAACAACAACAACAACAACAGCTGCAACAATTTCAATAACGGCGATAGTAACAACCTCTACAACATTGATTGCAAAAATAAAAATCATATCATTAGGATAGCGACGACAGCAACAAGAATAAGAACGACACCACTAACTCCCCCCCCCCCTTTCATCATCATTGAAGGCGTTGACAGCACAGCAATATATATATATATATATATATATATATATATATATATATATATATATATATATATATAAACAATATATGAGTATATGCATATATATGTACATGTATGTATATACCTTCATCCACATGTACATATGGATACATTACTGGGTACATGACGTGGCAAAAGAACATGGACAAAATGGTAAACAAGGTGCAACAAACAAGCAAGCCACATAAAAACATCCCCTTCATCAGCTGCCACCATTAAATACATACACACTTCACGTCTGGCTGTACAGCCTTTTTGTTCGTTTATTTCACCGTTTCGTTTTCCTGTCTTGTTTTCCGTCCGCCACTACCCTCCACGAAAACAATTTAATTTGTGTTCATGGGAAGAACCAATTTAACGATGCGTACTGCCTTAATTCTTCGAAACGCCGGGGTTTTAATGATGGCAGCTGATGAAGGGGATGTTTCTATGTGGCCTGCTTGTTTGTTGCACCTTGTTTACCATTTTGTCCATGTTCTTTTGCCACGTCATGTACCCAGTTATGTATCTATGTGTACATGTGGATGAAGGTATATACATACATGTACATATATATGCATATACTCATATATTGTTTGTATCACGACAGAATGCACGCGTTGACCTTTATACAGTAAGTTTTAACTATATATATATATATATATATATATATATATATATATATATATATATATATATATATATATATATATGTCGTTCAATGCTCGAAATGAGGAGTAGATGGACAGCCGACAACTGATGAAGGGTCGTTCTTTATGTTACTTGTCCTGTTTTCCATTTGTTTCTCTCGTTGTTTGCGTACTCAACTCATTTGTTTCCGTATCACATGTTGTTTACGGTTTGTGACGTCCTGTACCCATATATGCATGTATATATATATAGCTCGAAACGTTAAAGACTTTCTGTATTCCCGAGCGTCAAACTAATACATCCTTTTGTTGTTTACACCACCTGTCCTCGTCTGTTGTTTTTTTTTCGTACATTCTCCCATATATATATATATAGTCTGTTAAAGTCTGTCATACCGGCCATGATGAAATACCACAAGGTATAGAAAATACGTATTCGCCTTTATATATTTAATCCTTTATATTGAACACTCAATATTTCATCTATTCAATAAGACATATTCCATATATTCAATAAGACATTCAATTTCATTGTACCATCCATTTTTATTTTATATTATATATTGTATATTCCATATTCTATATCCCACATTGGTTTTGCAGGAATATAAAAGAAACATAAAAAACAGACAGTGTTGGAACTCTTTTAAACAAAATAATATATTCCTCTATACACAATCATACAAAACCCCTTTTTTTGTATTTATTTTTACTCGCATGTATATATATATATATATATATATATATATATATATATATATATATATATGAGTGTGTGTGTGTGTGTGTGTGTGTATTATATATATCTTCTTTTACGTGTTTCAGTCATTAGACTGCGGCCATGCTGGGGCACCGCACCTTAAAGAATTTCTTAGTCGTACGTATCGACCCCAGTACTTATTTATTTTAAAGTCGGGCACTTAGTCTATCGATCCCTTTTGTCAAATCACTACGTTATGGGTACGTGAATACACCAACATCAGTTGTCAAGCCGTGATAGGTGACAAACAGAGAGAGGGAGAGAGAGAGAGAGAGAAAGAGAGAGAGAGAGAGAGAGGGAGAGAGAGAGAGAGAGAAAGAGAGAAAGAGAGAGACCGAGAAAGAGAGAGAAAGAGAGAGAAAGAGAGAGAGAGGCTGTTTTGGAGGGAGAAGAATAAGAGGTATGATGACGAACCCTCTTGTATTCCATTCCATTTTTAGGTTTATGTGTCTGTGTTTGTCCCCCCAACATCGCTTGACAACCAATGCTGGTGTGTTTACGTCCCCGTAACTTAGCGGTTCGGCAAAAAGAGACCGATAGAATAAGTACTAGGTTTACAAAGAATAAGTCGAGGAGTCGATTTTCTCGACTAAAGGTGGTGCCCCAGCATGGCCACAGTCAAATGACTGAAACAAGTAAAAGACACGCCAAAGGACCCTGCTGACGTTGTTGAAATTCCAATGAAAGACCCTTGGATCCAGGTTAGAAACCGGCTCTTTCTCTATAGGCAAGAAATCTTGAAATAAAACTTTATAATGACATACACATACACATAACATAATGGATTCTTCCGTCGATTTCGACGTATGAGCGTCAACCACCATTTTTTATCTTCTTTGGTGGGGGTGGGGCGCTTTTTCGTTTTCTTCTTCTTGTTGCTTCTAATGTCTGTCACTTATGAGACTTTAATCCAGCCAACGATTTACAGGTAAGTCCACAGATTGGACATTAAAAAATGATTGTTAACAAAGTCGATGGCATGTTACTTAGAGATTTTGCTCTCAGCTTCTTAAAGTAATCTGGAGAACCGAATCCATAGTTCTTTATGGCTTTATATTAAGTTTGCGATTCAGTGCAGTGTGTGACGATGGCTTAGTTGGCCGAAACTTTGAAGTCACTGTCAACAACATTCTTGTTTAAGAATAATAAATGTGTACTCTACAAAAGTACAGAATAGCCCATCGGATTAATGTAAAATTGTTTTTATTGTAACTGACAAACATTAAATACAAACATTAAAACACACACATATACACACATACTCACACCAACATAATAGATGCATACGTACATACGTATATGTATACACATATGTATATGAAAACGGGTATATATATGTATATACAATTTTATGTAGCTAACTTTAAGTGAATACATATGTATATGAAAACGGGTATATATATGTATATACAATTTTATGTATTTTGCTCTAGAGAAAATACACGAAGGCACTTATAGTTAGCTACATAAAGATACATATTTGCGGATGTATAAATAATATGTTATATGCATTATATGTTTCATTGTCAGCAGAATGTAAACAAAGTCAGCCATTGAAGGACTTGAACGAAAAAATTCTAGAAAAATAGAGCTTATTCGTTTAAGCATGGAAGTTTTCTTTCATTCGTTTTTCTGCTTTTTTTTTTATCTTTTACAAAACGGTGTTTTGATTTGAATGTTTTTTAACATCATCGATTCAGAATCTGACATTTTTTAAAAAAGAAAAAGCAACTTTTAAATAAGAAACCGACAAACTGATTAGTGTCAGGTGATTAACAATACTTGCAAATGCTTGTTTAGTTACGCATGCTTTTACGAATATAAAACCTATAATTTACATGTCCTTTTATTCTTTCGCTTGTTTCAGCCATTGGACTGTGGCCATACAGGGGCACCACCTTCAAGGATTTTGTTGAACAAATCGACCCCCGTACTTATACGTTTTAGATGGTGGTGGAGAATAAATAAAATGGCCAGATAAGAAAAGTGGCGCACGTGTTTATTCCATTTGTTGACAGCTGTTTCGTAATCTGTGTCATGTTACAACATCGATGCTATATCGTCCGACGCACGTATAAATAAATATACATATAGTTTATAGATTCTTTTAATTCTTTCATTTGTTCCAGTCATTCCAGAGCATCATCTTGAATGATTTTGACGACCCCAATACTTGTACTTTAGTTTCTGGTATTTATCTTACCTGTTTCTTTTGCTGAACTATTGAGTTCCAGTTGCTTAACCAAATCAACAGCTGTTGCCCAGTGATGTAAGGACAAAGACAAAGACATACGCATATATATATATATATATACATATATATATATATATATATATATATATATATATACATATATATATACATATACATACGACGAGCTTCAACACAGTTTCTATCTCCCATATTCCCTCACAAAACATTGATCAGCAAGTCTCTTACCACACAGCCATTCCTGCATTTGTTCTTAGATTTTTCAAATTGCAACAACAGTATCTCTAATGCTTTATCTTTTATATGTTTCAGTCATCAAACTGCGGCCATGCTGGGGCACCGCCTTGAGGAAATTTCAGTCGAATGAATCGAGCCAGTACTTATTATTGTTATTTTTTTGTTTTTTTTTTAGCCTGGTACTTATTCTAAAGAGGTCTTTTGCCGAACCGCTAATTTATTAAAACGTTCAGAAACTAACAGCAGTTGTCAGGTGGTGGTGGGGGCAAACACAGATACAAAGATACACACACGCACTCATGCGCGCACGCGCGCACACACGCCTCCTCCCCCCGCAAACACAGACTTACGTACATTCACAAACACGCACGCACACACACACACGCACACACATACGAGGGGCTTCTTTCAGTTTCTGCCCACCAAATTCACTCACAAGACTTTGGCCAGCCCGAGGCTATAATAGAAGACACACATAACGACTGAATCATGCGGTTGGGAAGCAAGCGTCTTCCCACACAGCAACGCCAGCGCCTCGTAGTTTAAATTCTCAGAAAGTGCAACAGTACGTCAGCTGGTAGAACCGTTACATCATCAGAAAAAATATTATGAGTTCAAATTCCACTACGTTATGAGTTCAAATCCCACAACAGTCAACATCGCTTCTCATCCCACCGGGGTCGATTACATCGACCAATTCACTCTCCCCAAAATTTGTTGCTCGTGTCCCTCAATTAGAATGCGTTACTGAATATGTAAAGGGTGGTGAAGGCAGCGTGCAGACAGAACCGTTAGCGAGCTGGGCAAAATGCTCTACGGCATTTCGTCCGTCCTTACGTTCTGAGTTCAAATTTCACCGGGATCCATCTTGCCTTTCATCCTTTCGGGATCGATAAAATAAGTACCAGTTGAACACGGGTCGATTTAATCATCCCCTCCCACAAACCTGCTGGCTTTGTGCCAATATTTGAAACCAATATGTAAAAGGCGGCGAGCTGGCAGAATCGTTAGAGAATCGACAAAAGTGATTTGTGGTATTTCAGCAGGCTCTTTATATTCCGCGTTCAAATCTCACTGCGGTCAACTTTACCGTTTACCCCTCCGAATTCGATGAAATATCGTACTAGTGAAGTATTAAGATGGATGTGATTGACTAGCCCTCATCTGCAAAATATGTAAGCCTCGAGTCTAAAGGAAAAACTATTATTGAATACATCACTGTATCGACCAAACTTTCAGATGTTGTTATACATTGCTGGTCACAATCTGTTTCCTTGCATTGCTGTAGCTCTCGAATAATGTTACCCCGCTATCTAGGCGGGCAGGAGAACATTCACCCTGAATGAGACGTCAGTCTATCTCAGGGTTGAATAACTGGAGCAACGTGAAATGAAGTGTTTTGCTCATAAACACAATGCACCACCGGTCTGGGAATCGAAATCACAATCTTATGACTATGAGTGCAGTACTCTAACCACTAGGCCACTATTGAATACATATTGGTTTAAAATTTTGGCATAAGGTCAGCGGTTTTGGGGAGGGAGTAAGTCGATTACATCAATCCCCAGGGCGCAACTGATACTTATTTTATCGATCTCGGCAGAATGAAAAGCAAGGTCGACTTCTACGGAATTTGAACTCAGAATGTAAAGTGCTGAATCAAATAGCACAAAGCATTTTCTCTGATACTCAAACAATTCTGCCAAAACACTGCCCTCATTATTAAATGCATATTGACTTCAAATTTTGGCACGAAACCAATCTTTGGGAAAGAGTAAGTCGGTTACATCGACCCAGTACTTAACTGGTACTTATTTTATCGACTCCTAAAACACGAAATGCAAAGTCGACCTCGGTGGAATTTGAATTCAGAACGTACAGACGGACGAAATGCCGCTAAGTATTTTGTCCGGCGTGGTAACGATCCTGCAACCTTAACTGTTGAATACATATTCCTGTGAATGTTACGAATTGGGCACAATCATTAGAGCAGCATTTCTCTGGAAGCCTAAAGTTTTGCGCGACTCACTAGGGGTTGCTAGTTCTGTGACAAATTGTTATAATTTGGTTAATTATATGCAAACATATACATGTGTAATTTTATGATATACGCCCAGAATGTTCCATAACGTAGGGAAAGCTGGCAGCTATTGGTAGTAAAAGGAGCATACGGAGAAAATAACCTCGTAATAGGGAAGGAATTGGAGAAGAATTTGGTTTGAAGAAAAGTCTTGTTTAAGAGACTGACGACCTCAAAGAATGGACAAGAAACAAGAATCTGGCTAGTTGTATACGTACTGCAGAACGTAGAGGGAAATGGAGAGTCTTGGCATGACAACCCCTGGCGACAGAGAGGGAGCCTGGGTGATGATGAAATGCTTTGAATCTTTTTTGTAGAGAGTATCTTTTACTTGTTTCAGTCATTTGACTGCGGCCATGCTGGGGCACCGCCTTGAAGGGTTTTAGTCGAATGAATCGACTCCAGGACTTATTCCTAAGCTTAGTACTCATTGTGTAGGTTCTTTTGCCGAATCGCTAAATTGCAAGGACGTAAACACACCAACACTGGTTGTCAAGCAGTGGCTGAGGACAACCAGAAAGACACACACACGTAGACACACACACACACACACATGACAGTCTTCTTTCAGTTTCCATCTCCCAAATCCACTCACAAAGCTTTGGTTGGCTCGAGGCTATGGTAGAAGACACTTGCCCAAGGTGTCACGCCGTGGGACTGAATCCAGAACCATGTGGTTGGAAAACAAGCTTCTTAACACACATCCGCGCCTGCGCCTATGATGAACTTAGCATTGCCAAACTTTTCAAAGACAGTTTTAGGATTTGTTTAATCCTTCATAAGATTTGACTTTATGAAAGAGAGAGACAAATTTTAATAAAGATATATAATGATCTTTTTTGTTTAATGGTTATTTTTTGTTTGTTTTTCTAAATCAGGAAATGAATTTCAAGGGTTCCCTAAGAGCAAAAGAGGTTGGAAAACACTGCATTAGACTGTCATCATCACCACTACAACCACCAAGCACCAACCCAACACCACCGCCGCCGCCGCCGCCAAATGCTTTTATTACTTAGAAACCCAATACATCAATTACGAGGTATCTATGTTCTTTATCCGTGTAATTAATATAATACATTTACAAAGCTTGGATTAAGATTCCATTTCGCTTTCTCCAAAAACACCACCCCACCACCACTCACACACACCTACGAGTGAGTGAACAAGTGAAAGAAAACACCCAACGCATTTAGTTGAAGTTTTAGGTATTGAATAACAAAGTCGAACTTGGGTCTACTTCACTGAAAAGCGCAGAACGGATCCACCTCTTCAGATGTACAGAGTTTGAGTCAAAAGAGATTAAAAACAAATAAAAAAAAAAGCAAAAATTAAATGGCTTCTTAGCAGAATGGTTATAGTGTAGGTCAGAATGCTTCGTGGTATCTGCATCAGTCAAATCTTGAAAAGCCAGAAGCTATAACGAAAAGGGTTAGATGGCGAGGATGTTAAAAATATCCTCGTTAAACCCCAAAGTGCCGAAACATGAAACTAAATACTAACTGCATGGAGTAATTCTAGTTCGGTAGGTTTTCTGTCAAACACGCTGGTCAAAATGTCTAAGGAAGTCGTGTAGTCAAGACGATCGATCCTCACTTTCAATTTAAAAAGATCACATTAGAAAATTATGTATTCCGAGTAGTCATATCCGGAACACCTTAGATCTAGATTTAAGTAACTGGTGCTGATATGGGTCTAAGCAACAATAGACACAGGAAGAACTCATCGAAATATCTCGAGGTTGAAGAAAACATTGAGAAACAGTTTATAAACTCTGTGAAATAACAGTTATTATTGTTGTTGATTAGTCTCATGTCAGCCCTGTTTAAAGAGGCCCGAAAGTAGTGACCTGTCTTTTTTGCATTGCGTGTGCGTGCGTGGATAATGACAAAATGAATTAAATGAATGCATTTAATATGTATGCTTCAAGTAGTTACGTAAGATAACTGTTACATAATACCAAGCGCGTCAGCCAACGTTTCACATTATAAAAGAATATCAAGAAATGCTCTATATAGAGTAGCTATTCAGAACGACTTAGAAAACTCATCGATATGTGTATGTGTGCGTGTGTATGTAAACGTGTGTGCGTGCGTGCATGCCTCTGTGTGTGCTAACAGCATATATATATATATATATATATATATATATATATATATATATATATATATATATAGTGAATCCAAATAAAGAAGAACAAACAAGAAAAAACAACAACGTGAGGACATGGTACAAGTACTGTATTATCAGACGCTCAGGAAAGGAAAGAAAGAGGATTTTACGTTTCGAGCAAAGCTCTTCATCAGAAATAGAGGTAAGTCTAAAAGAAGGGAAGACGGACGAAGAAAATCGCCAACGACACACACACATATACATATACACTTCAATTCTACAGAAAACGAAAGACGAAGACAGGTATAAGAACAACAAGCAGGTGTATTAGTTTAACGCTCGAGAAGAATGGAAAAGTCTTTTATGTTTCGAGCCTACGCTCTTCGACAGAAAGGATTAAGAGGGAAAAAATGATGAGAGAATGAAAAAACTGGCACTTAGAAATTTTGTTGCTTTTATTGCAGTAAATATTTGAATGGCGTGTTTTGTTGTTATTGTTGATCTTGTTCATATTGTTTATCTCCAGTCGGTTCTGCTAGAGCAGACCAATGATCTAACACCCACAAGCTGTGGCCATCTGTCTTTTCAAATTTCTGTAATTACATTGTCTATGCCAGCAATTCGTTTTTTTATTATTTGAGACGTGGTGGTGGTGCTGATGGTAGGGGATTCTCTGTCGGTTTAGACGTAGAGTATCACTCAATTTGCCCAACCCGTTGAATTGCTATTCGTGAAAATAACGTATAACTGGCTGAGTACTCCGCAGACCTATGTGCCATTAACTATGTCTGAATCAGAATCAGCAAAATGTGACACGGCTAAATCTTGCACTCACAGGTGAAAATATCCAGAGAGAAAGAGAGAGGGGGAGAGAGGGAGAGGGAGATAGAGGGAGAGAGACAGACACTTGCAGAATTTGAACTTGGAGTATTGACAACTGAAGTGGAAATTACACGGCTCTCCGCCCGACCCTGTTCCGTTTCTGTCACTTCGCCGCCCACTGCTTAAAGACAGTAGAATGATATAGATGGGAGGTTTGGCTGCTATTTCTACCATGTCAGGCACCTTCGTTCACTCGTTGTCGTTGAAATTCCGAGATCAACGTTACTTCTATATATGTCTGCTTCGACTGATCTGACATATCATGTAAGAAGTCCACCCATGACCATCACGCCGGTTTTTCAAATACAGTATATCAAGAACTGCCGGGGACCAGCATGTCTTTGCTTTCTTTTCTGAGGAACTCGGTATGATTAAAGGGTGATTTAGCTGTCGTTTCTAGCAAATAAAACGACCGCATGTTTGTTAGTACTATCGTTGATTTTGTTGTTTAATCCTTGGCTAAGATTGTTCAAACCGTCCTATGAACACAAGCGTTCTAACCGTGACGATCACGTCTCTTTTACAGATACAGAAACTCCTTTTAGCATTTAAATGAAATACGTATATTTCAAAAAGCTTTTGTTTTGTTTTAATTTGGTTTATACATACTCTTTTACTCTTTTACTTGTTTCAGTCATTCGACTGCAGCCATGCTGGAGCACCGCCTTTAGTCGAGCAAATCGACCCCAGGACTTATTCTTTGGAAGCCTAGTACTTATTGTATCGGTTTTCTTTTGCCGAACCGCTAAGTTACGGGGACGTAATCACACCAGCATCGGTTGTCAAGCGATGTTGGGGGGAGGGACAAACACAGACACACAAACACACACACACACATATATATACATATATACATATATACGACGGGCTTCTTTCAGTTTCCGCCTACCAAATCCACTCACAAGGCTTTGGT
>NC_142945.1:38381598-38386598 GCF_046866305.1 Octopus bimaculoides | reverse complement strand
ACACATGCATACATAGATTACATACGTCCATACATAAATGCATCTATTTGTTTACCTATTTGCCTGTCTGTCTGTCTGTCTGTCTGTGGGTCTGTCTATCTATCTATCTATCTATCTATCTATTTATCTATCTATCTATCTATCTATCTGTCTGTCTGTCTGTCTGTCTGTCTGTCTACCTATTCATACATGTATTTATGTATGTATATATATATATATATATATATATATATATATATATATATATATATGTATATTACCCAGTATTTAGTGGGCACAAAGAGAGAGAGAGAGAGAGAGAGAGAGAGAAATGGAGAGAGAAAGAGAGGGAGAAAGAGAGATAGATAGAGAGAGAGAGAAACAAACAGAAAGAAAGACACACATACGTGTGTGTGTGTGTGTGTGTGGGTATATATGTATATATATATACATGTATTCTTTATTCTTTTATTCTTTTATTCCTTTACTTGTTTTAGTCGTTTGACTGCGGCCATGCTGAAGTACCACCTTAAGAAATCGACCCCAAGTCTAGTACTTATTCTATCGGTCTCCTGTTCAATCGTCCAACTAAGTTACGGTGACGTAAACACACGAGCATCCATTGTCAAGCGATGATGGAGGACAAACACAGACACACACACACACATATATACGAAGGGCTTCTTTCAGTTTCCGTCAACCAAATCCACTTACCAGGGTTTTGTCGGTCCAAGGTGCCGCGCAGTGGGATGGGGTGGATAAAAAAAAATTTATTTTGGATAAAAAAAAAATTGAAAGAGACCGAATATTTATCATGCTTTTGTTAATAGCTTTGTGTCAGTGCTTCGAGATACATTATTCCTCAAAAGTTTTATTCTTACGTTGTCTCAAAAGTTCATGAAATTCTTATGACTCAATATATATATGTATGTATATATGTATGTATGTATGTATGTATGTATGTATGTATGTATGTATGTATGTATGTATGTATATTCTTTTATTCTTTTTTTCTTTTACTTGTATCAGTCATTTGACTGCGGCCATGTTGGATCACCGCCTTTAGGCGAACAAATCGACCCCATGATTTATTCTGTGTAAGCCTAGTACTTATTCTACAGGATTCTTTTGCCGAACCACTAAGTTACGGGGATGTAAACACACCAACATCGGTTGTCAAGTGATGTTGGCGGGACAATCACAGACACACTAACATACACACACACACACATACACACACATACACACACATACACACATATACACATACACTGAACCTGGAACCATGTGGTTGGTAAGCAAGCTACTTACCACACAGCCACTCCTGCGTATATATATATATATTTATATATACACATAAGCATATATATATGAGAGAGAAAGAAAATGGAATTCACAAAACTGTTTATTGAGGACCACTACGATCATTTCGACCTATCGTGCATCGGTACCTTCTCTCATATTTTTTTTAAAACTCTACGGACACAATGGAATTCCTGAATTAAAGCCAGTGGCATACACCTCTGTATTGTTGTTGACATTATGTAGCCGAATGTTGTGAACGGGCTTCAAACGGTATACTATAAGGCGTATACCCGAATATAGAATTATTACACGCGCACGCGCGCACACACACACGCATACACACACACACATATACATATACAAGGGGCTTCTTTCAATTTCTGTCTGCCTAATCCACTCAAAAGCTTTTGGTCGGCCCGAGGCTAGAGTAGAAAGCACCTGACCAAGGTGCCACACAGTGAGACTGAACCTGGAACCATGTGATTGCGAAGCAAGCTTCTTACCAAACAGCCAGATAGATAGCTTCTTACCAAACAGGTAGATAGACAGATTAGATAGATAGATTAGATAGATAGATAGATAGATAGATAGATAGATAGATTAGATAGATAGATAGATAAATAGATAGATAGATAGATAGATAGATAGATAGATAGATAGATAGATAGATAGATAGATAGATACATACATACATACATACATACAAACATACATAAGCACAGAAATATATAGACGCACCCACGTCCACGCTACTGTCAACTCGGTCAGTGCCGTGTTATGAAATAACAGCGGAAATGAATAGGAATAAATCAAGTCTGGTGAAAAAGTTGTCAAAATGACGAAGACATACGTAACAAGTGGTTTGTCATGGCACATGAAATTTGAGAAAGAAAAAAGCCAGAACAAGACAAAAAAAGAAGTAAAAAAGAAAAGAAAAGAAGAAAGTGAAGGAATGAATTCACACACACGCGCATGCACGCACGCACGCACGCACGCACGCACATACACAAATGCTAATATACATAAATATACATACATACATACATACATATATATATATATATATAGCAATGCTAATTCTCTAAATGAAGTATTAACAGTAACTGCACGATAAAGTGTAGTATATTGCCACTTAAGTGTGGCTGACCCCTAGGGGTGGATGTTACTGTTGCTTTTATATATATATATATATGAGAGATTTAGAAATGTGTTATTTCTAATATATATATATATATATATATATATATATATATATATATATATATATATATATATATATATATGTATGTATACATTCATAAATATACATGTATGTATATATATATACATTCGTATAATGTGTCTGAGTGTGTGCGCATAAAATACACATACATACGCACACACAGTCGTACACACGCGCATACACGTGTAGTTAGGGTGCATGCTTGTGTATATATGTATATATATGTGTGTGTGTGTACGCGTTTGTGTAGACATAGATAGATAGATACATACATGCATACATACACACACATATATATATATATGTATGTATGTATATATATATATATATATATATATATATATATATATATATATATATATATATATGTATGTATGTATATATATATATATATATATATATATATATATATATATATATATATATATATATATATATATATATATATATACATATATAAGTATACACTTATATATTTGTATATGTATGTGTGTGTGTATATATATATATATATATATATATATATATACATATATATATATATACACATGTATATGTATATGTGTGTATGTGAATATATGTATATGTATGTGTGTGCGTGCGGGTATACATATGTAATAGATACGGTTATACGTTGCTATAAATCTAAGAAGTTACTTACCCGTAGCTTGAACCCGGGACTGTTGAAGGTCTGTGAAAAGGAGAAGTCGAGTTAGCAGCAACAGCACCAGCATCGCTGCACAGATGTGTATTTTAAATAGCCCTTTCCATCATACATTAGGTAAGTCACCAGCGATAAAGGGTTGACAAAAAGACCCCCGGAAACATCCAACGGACTAAAGTCCTTTCTTTCTTATACATGTATATAACTATATTAGACGCACACACATGAACGCTTTCCGAGTACACTGTATTGGTTTCTCCTGTCTATATCTTCTCTTCTTGACAGTCAATAACGTGTTTGCGTGTGAGTATATCTGTATGTGTGTGAATGTACCTCTCTTTCTGTATGAGTGTGTGTGTGTGTGTGTGGTTATGTGTGTGTGACTGCGTCGGTCTGTTACAATGTGCGTGTGTGTGAATGTAGCTGTTTGTGTGTAACTACACCCGTCTGTTAAAATGTGGGTGTGTGTATGTCTATGCGTTTAAATATAAAAATATGCACAAACTATGTGTGTGGATATGTGTGTGCGTGTGTGTGTGTATGTGTGTGTGTGTGTGTGTATGTGTGTGTGTTTATGTGTTTGTGTATGTCTGAGCATGTTTTTTATATGTTTGTATATTCATATACGCATGTATTTATGTGTTTACAATGTTTGAAGCAAAAGTAATACGCAGTCTGTACGAATGTGTTTGAATATAGATATCCGTATACGTATCTGTGTGTGTGTGTGTGTGTGTGTGTGTGTGTGTGTGTGTGTGTGCCTGCGTGCGCTTATATGCAATGTGTTTCAGACGGTCTGTCTGTTTGCGTGTGTGTGTCAGTGTACGTTTGTATTCAATTTGTATGTGCGTGTATATGTCTCCACCGATGTGTTTTCGAGCGTAGATTCCTGTCAATATTTATATGCATTGTGTATGTGCATGTGTTTGTTTATTTGTGTGTGTGTGAGAGAGCCATCCTGCATGTGTGTGTTTAAGTGTGAGCCAGGGTATGTGTGTGTGTGTGAGAGAGCCAGCGTATGTGTGTGTGTAAGCTAGCGTATGTGTGTGCGTGTGTGTGAGCCAGCGTGTTTGTGTGTTGATGAGAATGCGCGTGTGCATGTGTTTCTGTGTGCTTTGTGTCTATTTACACGAAAAGCGTATATGTGCGCATGTATGCTAGGATGTATGTTCTTAGAGTACACAATGTGTATATGTTTGTGTATGTGTGTGTGTGTGTGTGTGTGTGTGTGCTTGTGTGTATGTGTGTGCGTGAATGAGCTAATTTTGTGCGTGCTGTTTATGTCCGCAAATAAGCGAAATGTGTGTAAGTTTGTACACGTTTCTGTATATATATATGTAATTTATGAATGCGTGTAACAAGTGCCGTTATATTTGACACGCGTGTTTATATCTGTGTGTGTTCATGTGTGTGTGTATGTGTGTATGTGCGTATGTGCGCGTGTGTATATTAATCCAAGTTATATCCGTATATGTGCCAAAGAATGTCCAAAAATGTTTTGTCTCGCCGTATGTTTTCCAATGTATACATACATATACATGTGTACGTAAATGTATATGTATATACGTCTATTTGTATGTATATACGATTGTATGTAAAGTATATATATATTTATATATATATGTGCGTGTGTGTATTACAGAAGTGTTACAACACAAATGGTGTAATATTCCAAACGAGGCACCTTCTTCTTCTTCTTCTTCTTCTTCTTCTTCTTCTTCTTCTTCTTCTTCTTCTTCGTTATTTTTTTTATTTGTTCTCGTTGTATATTTGTAGCAGTTTTTAGTTTTTAGTTGTAATTATTTTGGTCGTCGATCATTCCGTTGTTGT
>NC_142945.1:38364098-38379098 GCF_046866305.1 Octopus bimaculoides | reverse complement strand
CTTTCTTTCTTTCTTTCTTTCTTTCTTTCTTTCTTTCCCTCACACTCTCTGCCGTGCACGTTCTCTCCACCCTTCTCTTTCTCTTTCTCTTTCTCCCCCCACATCCATTATATGTCTTCGCTTAACTATGTATATCTATGAATTCTTCTCCCTCACGCTTTGTTTTCTGTCTCCTTTTCTCTACTCCCCTCTGTCTTTCGCGCCTTCTCTCTTCCCGTCTCTTTCTCCCTCACACACACACTCATTTTTCTTCACTTAACAATACATATCTATAAATCCCCACCTCTCGCTTTATCTTCTCTCTAGCTCTCCTCCCCCTCTCTCTCTCACTACTTCTCTCTGTCTCCGTCTCTCTGTCTTTCTGTCTCTCCGTCTACTACTTACTGATTGACTGGCTGATTGTCACTTAATCATCTCTCTATATCAACTATATGGCTGGGGGCAAAATTCCTCAGGGGGAAGTTATACTTACTAATTACAGGATACTATGGAATTTTACATATGAAATATAACTTAATATATCACACTTACAGTACAACCTACTATAGTACATATATAACAGTACAGTAAATGTCGGTTTTTAATAACTGGAGCATTCCTCTGAAGTGTGTTCCGTCAGGCTCCTCTACTTCTATGCACATATAGTGATCACTTCCAAGTCTTGCCAACCGACCAGGCAAAGTTTAACTGAGGAGATCAAATAACACCGAAACATCTGGTGATTTTATTTGCTGGCTTTTAAGATTAGATCTATTTTCCATCGACATCGAATAGATTTTCCAAAACATTAGGCTATCGTTTGTCTTTTACTTGTTTCAGTCATTAAACTGAGGCCATCCTGGAGCACCGCCTTGAAGGATTTAGTCGAACAAATCTCCCCCGGTACTTATGCTTTTAAAGTATGGTACTTCTTTTTATCTCTCTCTTTGTACCGAACCGTTAAGTTACGGTGAAGCAAATCAACATCGGTTTGCAAGCGGTACTAAGGGCAATGATAAGCACAAAGACGCACAGGCACATACATACATATATATACATACATACATACATACATACATACATACGTACGTACGTACATACGTACATACATACATACATACATACATACGTACATACATGCATACATACATACATGCATACATACATACATATGTATGCATTTATGTATTCTTTCATTCTTTTATTCTTTTACTTGTTTCAGTCATTTGACTGCGGCCATGCTGGAGCACCACCTTTAGTCGACCAAATCGACCTCAGGACTTATTCTTTGCAATCCTAGTACTTATTCCATCGGTCTCTTTTTGCCGAACCACTAAGTTACGGGGATGTAAACACACCAACATCGGTTATCAAGCGATGGCGCCGGAACAAACACAGACACACACATAAATATATACATATATATGTACGACGTGCTTCTTTCAGTTTCCGTCTACCAAATTCATTCACAACGCTTTGGTTAGCCTGAGGCTATAGTAGAAGATACTGGGCCAAGGTGCCACGCAGTGGGACTGAACCCAGAACCATGTGGCTGGCAATTCCGTCGGTCTCCGTCTCCAAAATACACCCACAAGTCCCTGGTCGGTGTCAGGCTATAGTAGAAGATATTTGGTCTAGGTACCACATAGTAGGACTGAGCCATTCGGTTGGGAAGCAAGCTTCTTTGCCCTCATCTACGCCTGTGCCAGTAAATGACCTTATTGCATTTTCCTCTCTTGCTTTTGTTTATTTTGGAACTTTAAAGATCCCCACCCAGAGGGATTTTTTGTGTACTAATTGCGTGGTTACTCTTCTATTAATCGAAGTCTTTCAGTTTGTTGTGTTACGTATACAAAACTATCCTGCCGCATCTCTATATGTCGCCATCATTCAGCCAAGCAATCTGTCTGTCTGACCAACAAGCTTTCGTTCAGTCTGCTTGACAGCTTCTCTGTCCACCTGTCTATTCTCTTGAAGTTAGTTACAATTAATTGAAAATAGAAACTTCACCTGACAATGCTTTCTGTCTGTCAGTCAGTCAGTCTATCTGCCTATCTGCCTGCCTGCCTGTTTGTCTGTCTATGTATATGCGTGTGTGCACGTCTGTCGTCTGCGCTTTTGATTCTATCTATAAGTATCTTTTACCTTTCAACTTTTACTTGTTTCAGTCATTTGATTGCAGCCATTGAAGGGTTCTAGTCAAACGAATCGACCCCAGTACTTATTTTTGCAAAGCCTACTATTTATTATATCGGTCCCTTTGCCAAACTGGGGAGTTACAGGGACGTAAGCAAACACCGGTTGTCAAGCAGTTGTGGGCGACAAACACAAAGACACACACACACACACACACACACACACATGACGAGCTTCTTTCAGTTTCCGTCTACCAAATCCACTCACAAGGCTTTGATCGTCCCGGCACAATAGTGGAAAACACTTGCCCAAGATGCTGCAGAGTAGGACTGAACCCAAGACCACATGGTTAGGAATCAAGTGTCTTAACTACACAGCCACACCTGCATCTGTATGTCTTTTTAAAATTTCTTTAATTTTATTCTTCCTAAAGAGACTGGGTACTTTTTCAAGCAAAGAAGCGAAAGCCTGCATCATTGGAATTTGAGTAACAATGATAATTGCGACATATCGAACTTTAAGAAATTCTTGCATACTTTTACTGTTCCACTTATATATTGTATCCTTAAAGTTCGTGTTGGCCTGTCGTTAAGGTTGAAAGTCCTAGCTTTTTCAGATTGTCGTTTAGACATTCACTCATATTCGTCAAGTGAACCAATTATTATTTATATAAAAAGTAAATCTATAATCAAGGTTGAGGAACAACGGGATTCAAAGCAGTGGTCTTTCATGCTGATGCTGGAAGAGCAGTTCACATCTACAGGGCGGCTAACCTCTAGTACTATATGCGTATGCGTGCATGCATGTTTATACGTGTGTATATATGTATATATGTATGTATGTTCTTTTTTTTTGTTTTTAATTATTTAAATTCTTCCTTTGAAGAAAAAGCTGGTGTCTAACAAAGACACAAAGCTCTTTCGTTGGAATGTAGATAATAAAAACAATATCACATTTTAAACTTGAGAAAAGCTTAGCATATTTTTACGGTTTCACTTACAGATCGCGCTTGTAATGTGCGAGTTACTTGGTTGATTTCTTTTCCCGAAAATCCCACTTTATCCATGTTCTCTTTTAGGCATTTACTCTCAAAGCCAAGTGCATCAGTCATTAGTGGTATAGTATGAATTTATATCTAGATGTAGAAGCTGGAGTTTTCGATGCAATTGTCCAATTATTTTCTTGCTTTTTGATTTTCAAAGAAATATTCACATCAGCAGGGTAGCTAACCTCTATGACAGTACATATTTTTTCACCCTGTTACGTCTACACTTGACAGATGTTTTGATGGGAATGTTCCACCAAAAATCCTTGTGTTGATGTCTGTGTATATATTCAATAACAGAAGTATTCTCTATATTTATTTCAGAACAATCTTTCTTTCCGAATGGCATAGTATGTTGTTTTTGCGATGACGACAGGTCACAGAGGGAGGTAGTGCCTTGATGACATTTTTGGGCAACTGCTAATCATGTGTGATATCTGTCGCAGAAATATAACATTTGCGGTTGCATGTTGGAGAACCGCTATTTCGTAACAATCTCCCGTTCTAGGATTATAAATGCATAGCCTTCGAAGTGTGATGTGATGTAGCGGCCACGATTTTAAGAGAGGCTCCGCTTCATGTCAATACTACTGTCTTCTTTAGGGCGGCGGGGCCGGCAGATTCCTTAGCACGCCGGGTAAAATGCTCAGCGGCATTTCGTCCATCTTCACGTTCTGAATTCAAGTTCTGCCGAAGTCGACTTTGCCTTTCATCCCTTCGAAGTCGATAAAATAAGCACCAGTTGGACACTGGGGTCGATGTAATCGACTTGTTCCTCCCCGAAATTGCTGGCCTCGTGCCAAAATTTGAAACCAATATTACTTTCTTCAAGTCTTTGGAAAACATACCCAAGCATAGTTGTTTTTTTTATGTTGAGCATTTCACATCCAGTTCTTTTTAAAGGTAAGTCAAACTGTTTTGGGGTCGTATAGGAGGTTATCAAGAAAAAAGTGCTTTCTGAGGAGCTTGATATCGACACGTAGGATATTTTTCTCTTCAATTTTCAGCACTAGATTGATGTATTTATTTTTGCTGTTGTTTAGAAAGTGCTGCTTGAGAGGGACTATACGACATTCGAAGGCTGCCTGCGCCAATTTCAAGACTCTACCTCCTTCCACTATTTCTCTGAAGATTTCCAGTTGATGCTAGTATTTTGTGGGTTTTAGCATCTATAGAGTGGATTTCCTCAACAGACCAGTCAAGTAACCTAGATGCTGGAATCAGCACTGGTACTGCAAGCGCATTGTGCGATATTTTCTTGTTTCATGAAGAGAGTTCCGACTGCCATGCTTTTCTAAGTCTGGCGTAATATTCTCAGATTATTGTATCTTTATTCACTATACCATTGTATAATATGTTTTCATCAAGGGCTAGGTACCTGCGTGGGACAGGAGAGATAGTGAGATGCACAGGTTTTGGGTCTGGAAGACTGATTCGCTATGTTTACCAACCGAATAGGAGCATTTCTTTTGGCCAAATTCCATTCTTATGTCAGCTGAAAATGTTATTGTTCTGAGTTCCTTTTTGGCATTGTTAACATTTTTAGTATGTGTGTATGTATGTATGTATGTATGTATGTATGTATGTATGTATGTATGTATGTATGTATGTTTGCGGCAAGCAGGCAGAATCGTGAGCACGCTTCATATAATGCTTAGCGGTATTCCGCCCGTCTATACATTCTGAGTTTGCCTGTTGGTTGGCCGTTAAATCTACTGAGTTCATTCGTAGTCTGACGCGTTTGTTTTCATTTTGCACGACGTCCAACGAAAGCCACCCCCTTTACTGGGTAGGCTTGGAAGGGCTGCCATATAGTCACCGACGCCCCCATCATGAGTGGATTTGGGAGATGGAAACTGGAAGAAGCACGTCGTATATATATATATATATATATATATATATATATATATATATATATATTATTTTGTTTAAAAGAGTTCCGACACTGTCTGTTTTTTTATGTTTTATTTATATTCCTGCAGAACTAATGTGGGGTATAGAATATGGAATATACAATATATAATATAATATACAATATACAATATAAAATAAAATAAAATTGTATATTGTATATTGTATATTATATTATATATTGTATATTCCATATTCTATACCCCACATTAGTTCTGCAGGAATATAAATAAAACATAAAAAACAGACAGTGTTGGAACTCTTTTAAACAAAATAATATATTCCTCTATACACAATCATACAAAAAACCCCACCTTTTTTGTATTTATTTTTACTCGCATATATATATATATATATATATATATATATATATATATATATATATATATATATATATATATATATATATATATATATATATATATATATATATATATATATATATATATATATATATATATATATATATATATATATAGATATATATATATATATATATATATATATATATATATATATATATATATATATATATATATATATATATATATATGTATCTTTGTATGTGTGTTTTTGTTTTGTGTTTGTACTCCAACCTCCGCTTGACAACTGGTGTTGGTGTGTTTATGTCCCCGTACCTTAGTGGTTCAGCAAAACTGATCGATAGAATAACTACCAAGCGTTAAGAAAAAAATAAGTACTGGGGTCGATACATTCAACTAAAAATTCTTGAAGGCGGTCTCCAGTATGGCCGCAGTCTGTCTGTCTGTCTATCTGTCTGTCTGTCTGTCTGTCTGTCTGTCTATCTGTCTATCTGTCTGTCTCTCTATCTGTCTATCTATCTATTTATATAGTTCAAATTTACACAACACAGAAGACGAAGACAGGTGGGGGAACAACAAGCAGGTATATTATTAGATTGACGCTCGGGAAGAATGGAAAAGTCTTTGACGTTTCGAGCCTTCGCTCTTCGACATAAACCTTTGAGAGGAAAAAAATGGAGAGAGAACGAAAAAGAGAAACAGAGAAAGAGAGAGAGAGAGAAAGAAAACGTACATACCTACATACATACATACATACATACGGATATACACAAAAAAACACAGACATATATATATATAAATATATATATATATATATGTAAAATAAGTTGGCTTCTCATAATTTCCGAAACAAATCAGTAAATACTCTGAAATAAGGTTAATTATTATGGATTATTATCTTAATTTCTAAAACACCGTCGTTAAAAATATTTATTAACTGATTTTGAAGCATTAAGTTATTGATTACTGGAATTCAGGAAAGTCTAGTCAATTTTGTACATTTCCCATTTCCTGCTACACACACACACACACACACACACACACACACACACACACCCACATGTATAAGCACACACACATGTATAGGCACATACGCACATCTATCTATCTATCTATCTATCTATCTATCTATCTATCTATCCAGATGTATATATAATATATATATTCATAAATGAACACACACATATATATATATATATATATATATATATATATATATATATATGTGCATATATGTATACATATATATATATATATACGTAAGTACATACATACACATAACATACATAATTACATATACATATATGCATACTTACATATATATATATATATTATAGACTCACACATACACCACACACACACATGTATTTACATTTATGTATGCACCGAAGCTCGCACTCGTACCTCCTCTCACACATGTTGCAGTCGAATAGATAGCATCTACCCATCCTTCAATTATCTCTCTAAGCTCATTTGTTTTGTTTTAATTATGCAAATTACTGTAGGTCATAAATGTTCCTTACTACAATTATGTAAGTCACTTCTTTTCTTTCTTTTTGTTTCTTATCTTTACTCGCCATCTGTTTCTTTGCAGTTGAAATAAACGCTTCAACTGCAATTGAAATTCAAACGTCATAAATAAACGTTTGAATATTTAAGAATAAAAAAAAAAATCTCACATGTCTGACTTGGAGTCGAAACTAAATACCTGCGGTTCTGGTGACGTCCTTTGCGTTAGAAGTGTTCGTTCTTGATGCGAATATAATTTCAATACATCAAAATTGTGTATGTGAATGCATGCAGAACACCAAGCTGAAAAGAAATATTCCTTCGATTCATTCGACTAAAAAAGTTCTTCAATGCGATGCCCCAGCATGGCCATGGTCTAATCACTGAAACAGATGAAAGATAAAATATACATTGTACTCTATTTGTTTATTTATTTATTTATGTTATTTTCTGTTTTTTTTTATGATGTGGGTTATTCCTTTGGATACTACAGGATGGTCAGCTAAATCTATAACAAGCAAATCTTTATGATGAAATTACTTTCTGTTATTTTATCTTACATTTTTTTTTATTTTGATGTATTTATTTTATTTCATTGTGTTTCTATTCTGAATCCGTATTTATTTACTGCTCCAGATCACGGTCCTTATATGGTAATCCTTGCATGTATAATGATTGGTATATGTTGAATACATTTTTAGTCTGCGACTATATAAATGGAACTATTTACTATTTATAGCAGAAGCTGGTCTTTTAACTTGCCATGAATTGATCTGAAGTGTAGTCTATTCGTTATGGTAACCACAATTATATGTTATAGATTTAATGGTACGTGAGGGTTCGAGTCCACACATACGGAAAACCCAACTTATTCCGCTGAGGACTTATATGCCCCAATATTAGACTATTTTTCTTAGTCAATGCACGGTGAACACTTATAAGCTTTGAGCTTATAAAATATTATTATTTACAAAATTGTAAGCGGTGCCCATTATCAAACGTTGCAGAAAACGGACATGTATGTTTGTTTATAAAAACACTATGAAATTATAAGTCTTAAATCTGACAGAAGGAAGTGAGGCGGTACTTTGGTGTAATGGTAGCATATTTGTCGCGAAAACATAGAGGTGTGGGTTTGAGTCCCACGCGTACGGAAAATCCTACTTTTTAGGTCGAGGGTTTATATGTTCCAATATTAAACTATTTTCCTTAGTCGATACACGGTAATCGCTCATAAACTTTAATATATATATATGTGTGTGTGTGTGTGTGTGTGTGTATAGATGTATGTGTGACGGATGATGCAGCATCGCTTATTTAACTAACACTGATTACGAAACATCTCTCATCAGAAGGAATAAATCACTATCCTCTCACTTCACATCTCTTAATCTCTTAATCTCTTATTCTCTTATTCTCTTTATACACACTTTCCACAGTATTTCGACTGCCACGCACAAGGCGAGGAGTTTACTGCGAGCTCTGTTTGATAATACGCACACGCAACACACGCACATACATACGTATATGCATATGTGTGTGTGTGTATGTGGGGGAGCGTGGCTTAGTGGTTAGGTTGTTGGGCTCAGGATGGTAAGATTGTGGCTTCGATTACTGGACCGTGCGATGCGTTGTGTTCTGAAGCAAAACACTTCATTTCGCGTTGCTCCAACGACTCAGCTGGCAAAACTAAGCAATTCTGCAACAGCCCAGGACCAGTGTCCATCCAGGTGGGGAATATATACACCATGGACACCGGGAAACTGGCCCTATGAGTCTATGTGACACAGGAAGGAGCTTTATCTTTTCACACACACACACGCACATGTATCTATATCTATATCGATGTGTGTGTGTGTGTGTGTGTGTGTGTGTGTGTGTGTGTGTATGTGTGTGTGTACTATATATAGGCTTTCCTAATTCCAGTCAATAGATAACCTCCGAAGTCAGGCGTAGGAGTGGCTGTGTGGTAAGTAGCTTGCTTACGAACCGCATGGTTCCGGATTCAGTCCCACTGCGTGGCACCTTGGGCAAGTGTCTTCTACTATAGCCTCGGGCCGACCAAAGCCTTGTGAGTGGATTTGGTAGACGGAAACTGAAAGAAGCCTGTCGTATATATGTATATATATATATATATGTATGTGTGTGTATATGTTTGTGTGTCTGTGTTTGTCCCCACAACATTACTTGACAACCGATGCTGGTGTGTTTTTACGTCCCCGTAACTTAGCGGTTCGGCAAAAGAAAATAAGTCCTGGGGTCGATTTGCTCGACTAAAGGCGGTGCTCCAGCATGGCCACTGTCAAATGACTGAAACAAGTAAAAGAGTAAAAGAGAGTCAGTCAAATGAAATATTGTCGTCTTCAGTTGTGAAGTTTCTGCGACGGTGAAATTGGAACGACGAGAAAGAGGGAGTAGAAATGGCTGTGTATAATGGTGATCAAGCACGAAAGTGGGAGGTATGGATTGTATGAAACACTGCAGTGCAGTTAAGTAAGAAGTAACCGGAGTAAATGTGAGAAGGCGAACGGGGACGCTGTATGTGGAAAATTACTAATGGAGTTGTAATATTAGTGGTGAGAGAAATAGTAAATTCTAATAAAGTGTTACATGAATAGAAGGGATAATGCTGAATCGAGGCGAAAAGAGGTGAAGAAAGCAATAGATAAGAAAGAATGAGTTGGAAAATGAGTGAGGGCTAGAAAGAGATATGTGGTTAGGGAGAGAAGAATGAAGAAAAACGGTGTGAATGGGAAAAGAAAATGAAGGATAAAAGGTGTTAGATTGTAGTGGACGAGGAATAGGAAGAGAAAAATGATTTGGAAGGACATAGAATAAAAGAGTTAGTTAGTACGAAGACGGGGAGGAGCAGGGCGAGAAAATGATAATGAAGGAGAAATGAGGCTGAAGGAAGTGGGGGTGGTGTAGATAGAGCAAATGTGGTAGAGGAGGCAGAAGAAAAAGACGGGTAGTGGGGTGAGTAAAGGAGGTAGAGGCGGAAATTAAAAGGAGGGGTAGGACGAGGAAATAAAAAAAAGATAGGTGATAGGAGGGAAGGAGGAAAATATAATACTAGGCAAAGAAAAGGAGAGGAAGAATGAAGCATATAAAGGTGAAGTAGAATTGAGGATTGGTGGAAGAAGGGGAGGGGGAATATAGATATAAAAGAAAGAATGAAAACAATAAAAATAAATGTTTTAAGAAGGAGATGAGAGAGAGAAGGAATAGTCAGAGCATAGGAAAAAAGGGTCAGCCAGATTCAGATGGAAATATAGTTAAGTTTTGAGAGAAAAACCAGAGGAAACTAGTGATGTTCTGCGTTGGTAAAATGTTGCAATATAATGCAAATAATTCGAGCATTGGAATATGTTTTATGATGAGAGAAAAAGGAGATGTTTAACAAATTATCGTTTCGGATGTTTGTTCTTTTTCAGAGAAAAAAAAAAAAAATAAATAAAGATAAAATTCTAGAAATTGAGCTAAAAAACTATGAACGAGAAAATAATGGTATCTAGGGGTATTTGGACAGAGAAAGAAAGATAGGTAGATCGTTATATCTATCTATCTATCTATCTATCTATCTATCTATCTATCTATCTATCTATCTATCTACCTACCTCTCTCTCTCTCTCTCTCTCTCTCTCTCTCTCTCTCTCTCTCTCTCTATATATATATATATATATATATATATATATATATATATTACGGAGATGTACTTGCATAGCAAGCGACCTGATCTGAGATCGTGTGCTGGAACGAAAACAATTGCAGCGTGGAAGGTGTTTATAATCCATTTAAGAAACACACAAAAAACCGTTAGATTCTCTTCAACATTTGAATTTAATTTGCGAAAATATTTAAATATTTTCGTCCCTTTGAGACCGCGACCTGCTCGCTGACAAAATTCCGCGCTGCATGGAATTTTGTCAGTGAATAGGTCGCCGTCTCAAAGCGACGAAAATGTTTTGGCAAATATATATATAACTGGCAATCCGTCGGTAACGAAGACAGGTGGCTGAGCACTCCACAGGCACGTGTACTCTTAAGGTAGGAAAATCAGCGTGACACACCGATTGCGACAAGGCTGGCTCATTAAACTACAGGTATTACTAATTTTTGCGAGTTGAGTGGAACTGGAGCAACGTGAAGTAAATTGTCTTGCTGATCAGTGAATGAACTTCACTATGATTTACATAAGTTTGCGAAGGCGAAACGGGCTTCTCTATCCAGCTGGCAAGCTACTTCAGGCTGATGACGAGCAAAGACTCAGAAACATGTCCCTGAATGCTGGCTAGGCTGGGTGGGGGAGCTTGTCTCCCCTTCACAAACTTAAGGACACAGTAATTGTGTCAAGGCCGACAGGAAGCGGTCCAGCTTCCTAGGGCTAAACGGTAGTAGTATGTTCCCTTATTGAGATTGTCACATTAAGTTGACAATATACTACAACTTTATCGCTCCACTACTGCTTAAATCTCTCTGAGAGATTTAGAAATATTATATTTATATATATATATATATATATATATATATATACATATATATATATATATATATATATATATATATATATATATATATATATATATATATATATATATATATATATATATATATATATATATATATATATATATACATACAAACATATATACATATATATATATACACACATATATATATACATATATATATATACATATATATATATGTATATGTATATATATATATATATATATATATATATATATATATATATATATATATATATATATATATATATATATATATATAATGAAAATAATATTAGGAATAAAAATCCAAATTTACAGGTTAAAAACTCAATTATATATATATATATATATATATATATATGTGTGTGTGTATATAGTGATATAGTAAAGAAATTATAGTATTACAGTAGTGTTACAGAGTGTTTTGTAATAATGTAATAGTGTTAGGGTATTATGGTGTTTTATAGCATTGTATCTTATTCTATAGTACCGTACTTGTATATATATGCTCTTGCTGTACGTCGTCTCATAATTATATTTTGCACAAGTAAAAGACAAGTAAAAGACCGGGAGTAAATTGTCCAAATATCAAACAGTATCGAGTGATTATAACCAATGAAATTAGTGCTATGTGAGTCTCAATAGTAGTTGTTATTTACTTGGCAATTCCTTGAGGGTTTACCAATATTCACCGTCACAATTCTAACTTGAGGCCAATGTTGGCTGCTATTTTACTTTTGGTATGTAGTTTGTTGTTGTTGTTGTTTACGCTTTCGTTTATTTTTCTCTCGTTTTTGTTTCTAGTTTTGGTTTTGGTTTTTTTTTTGTTGTTGCTAATTTTGTTATCTTAATGATTTGATTTAGTTTTCCTGAATATTTTCAGTCAAGATTGATAATGTGGAAGACGACGACGTTGCTGATGACAATGATTAGGAGGAGGAGGAGGAGGAGGAGGAGGAGGAGGAGGAGGGAAATGACGACGAAGACAAGGATGATTGTAATGTTAATGCTTTTCAGAAATGAAGATTTTGAATTATTTTTAACAAGAATGATTTATAGTAATAATAATAATAATAAAAATAATAATAATAATAATAATAATAATAATAACAAGAATGATAATAATAATAATAATAATAATAATAATAATAATAATAATAATAATAATAATAACAAGAATGATTATAATAATAATAATGATAATAATAATAATAATAACAAGAATGATAATAATAATAATAATAATGATAATAATAATAATAATAATAATAATAATAATAATAATAATAATAATGATAAAATGCCCGGATGCAGTACCAGGCAGTGGCTCTCGTGGCTTCTAATCTTAATTGATTAGAAGTGTTATCATGTACTTTGTTTTGTCTTGGTATAAAAAGATGGGCTACAGTAAATATTCTGCTCGGTACCACAGATTTGCTTGTCAGTTGTTTGACCTTAACCAGTTGAGCATGTCCCTTGGTGGCTGACGATATGTACATCTCTGATAACGAGCAGAAGTAGTGGGGGAGCATCATAGCCATGTGTTGAGAGGAATTCTTTGGGGTGTGAATAATTCACCTTTGGAAACATGGGTGTTTTGCTCAACATCCTTAAACAAACCTTATTCAGGGACCTTTTGAGCGGGATGGGCTAATCGACCTGAAAAAAACTCTAACTGGGCCCCACCTGCGAGGTCATGCGCTGTTTATCTTGATATGAGATAACCATGTTGCGCACATATGGTTGTGAGGCATGTGCCTGGTGTACCCTTATCAGGCGGGTAGTCATGATGGGTATAATGGGCTTCGTATATTTTACCCCAGTGTCACTTTGATGGCATGCACTGCTCTCTCACTTAATAATAATAATAATAATAATAATAATAATAATAATAATAATAATAATAATAATAATAATAATAATAATACTTTCTTTTATTGGCCACAAGGGCCGAACACAAAACAAATAGGGACAATACAGTACAAGGGACGAGCAGGGTGTTTAACAATGCTGTGAATACAATAAATAGTAACAAAAAGCAAATATCAAAACAATTTAACAATAAAAAATCCCCAAAAGCAGGAAGTTCATCACACGGACAACTGCAGAACCTCACACAACCTGGTTATCTCGACCGCCACGTGCACCTCAGCAGGTGCCTCTCTCCTCATCTCCTCCGGTTTTCAAACGAAGGTTCAGAATGGGCCCATTCACAGGCCGCCCTCCCTACATATACACCAACCTTTCAACAAATTTACTCGGGGAAGGGGGTGGTGCAGAACTTCCCTCTCTGCCTTCATTTTCTTTTTCAAGTGGAACTTGTAAAAGTCGATGAGGGCTTGGCCGAAGAGGAAAGTATATCTTCAGTCCTTTCGGTCTCGTCCATCACATTACTTCCTTCGCCATAGACACCATACAGAGTAAAACTGCCTTTCCTTCCCGGTCAAAAGAAGGCGGCGGGGTGATCTTCACGATGGACTCGGCTGATAACCAGATCCGTCCTACACGTGATAACAGTTGTTCGACAAATCTCCGCAAGTCAGTAATGCACGGACACTGGACTAGTGCATGAAGGACGGTTTCGTCGCTCTGCGCACACCTCGGACATGTCCGTCTGACATCACTTCCGTGTCTGTAGAGCTTGTCTCGAACCGGCATATCTCCCCGGTAGCACTGCCAGGCCATAGTTTTCTGCATGTTATCCATAGGGCCCTGCAAGAAAGTCCTCCGGAAAAGATCAGTTTATTGATCCCACCCGACGCCCAGAGTTACCCCATGGACATCGTCGCTCATTCCCGCCACTAATCCCCAGTAGAACTCCATAATAGAACTTACACCGACCGCGTTGCTCGACTGGCAGAAAACTGTGAGCGCTTGCCAACACTTCAGGTGCCAAGCGTCCTTTCTTGGTTTACATTTGTTCCGTCAATGAGACGAGCTGTAATGATTTTATTTATTTGCCACTAGGGCGAAGGATGATGGGGGCGGGCAATACAAAACGGACATAATGAAATGATAAAATATATAAATAAACAAAAAAAGTAAGTACGCACAGTATACAATGGAAAGGAAGGGAAATATACATAGTATACAAAGGTTCAAAAAAGGTGAGGGGAATGATAAAGGATGACCTCAAGGGACAATAGAAGAATCCCACTGTCCAAGACCTCCCTGAAGTGCCCTTTCCAATTCCCCTTCTGCGACTCACATTTTACACTTAGAGAGGTACCATCCACTCTTGTCATTTTGGCAACTTTCACCTACCTTTCAATAAACTCTCCACCCTCAATCTCCTTTTCAAGTGAAACATGATGAAATTTATGAAACCTCAACCAAAGGGGAATGTATCTATTCTCATGCGTTTTAGCCTCGTCCAACAAACAACCTCTTTCACCACAGCCACCAGGCAAAGGAAAACTGCCTTGCCTGCTCGATTGAAGGAGGGTAGCGGTACAGTCATCACTATGGACTCAGCCGATAGACGGATACGCCCCACACGTGACAGCTGCTGTTCGACATAACCCCACAATGCTCGGACACTGAACGAGTGTGTGCTGAATGGTTTCGTCACACTGCGTGCACTTCG
>NC_142945.1:38349098-38351598 GCF_046866305.1 Octopus bimaculoides | reverse complement strand
CTAGACATGTTCATATATACTTAAATGATAAACTACTGGAAAGCCTTGCAGATTTTTTGTTCCAGTGATGGATTGGATCTGAAGTCTTCGTATCAGCTTTCTCCTTTCTGGTTTTGAGAAGACTAAGTTTTCAAGATAGGTATTTAGGTAGTGTGTTACGTATCCCAATAATTACAGGTATTAACCTGAATTTGTAATCTGGATAGAGTAACTGCAAATTTCTGTATGTATGTATGTATGTATGTATGTATGTATGTATGTATGTATGTATGTATGTATGTATGCGTGTGTGTGTATGCGTGCGTGTGTGTGTACGCACATATGTATGTATGTATGTATGTGCAAAATTAAAATTGAAGCTATAAACTACATTATTGCCAACTGCGAGACAATGCCGTATAGATTTCATCTTCCCATGAGGCATGATGCGGTGCCAGAACAAAATGGAACAAAATAAGAGCTAGGAAATTGCCAACAGATAAACTTAACAATTCTGATACCGACGGGTCAAAAGAATATTAGTGAAACTTAAAAATTAAAACAGCCACCACCTTAAAACACAACCAGCCAGATATTGTCGTGTAGTACTACATGAATAAAATACGCTCTGTTATAGAAACCGGCTGCTTGCAACACTAATGTGATCAGAAAAATACAGGAAGAAGAGAATGTCCATGGACATTGATAGTTTGTTTGCAAATCCAGTACTCAAGATACACGTTTAGATTAATACCTATTATTATTGGAGCAACAGGGTACGTACCAACCTAAGTGGTGCATATCATGGCTGAAGTTGGATTCTTGGGAAAGGAATGCAACTCCTTGTACAGATCATGACATCTGGGACGATACAAATTTGCAAGACGTTCGAGAGATTTAAAGGATGATGGAATACAAGATGCTTTCGTTCGCAATCTTGCTAAGGGGAAATGAAAACGTACACATATACATGCATATACATATATTTATACTTACATACGTACACACACACACACACACACACACACACACACACACACACACACACACACACAGATACACACATTGAATGCTGCACGCGAGAAATGGTTAAACATATTGCAGTTTATTTCACTGAAAGAGAAGGAAAACTTAGATGTAGATGTTAGTAAGTGGAAATAATTTCAAGATATTTAGAAAGCTTTAACGTTCTCAAGAAAAGATATATATATATTGATCTTTGTTTCAAATGGAAAGGGCAAGTACAGATGCATTTCAGCCTAGCCTTGCCCTCATCAGCATAGTGTGGTGCTTCTCGTCTTGAAAGACATGTAGAAAATTCAACATATATAAAAACAGTTTAGCATATTCTATGCCATATCTAATCTGCAAGATTAAAACAGTAAGAAGCTAAGAGAAAATAACTCAAAGTAGACAGTGACATGCATTTACATAAAGTAGTTGCTGGGTGTGTATTAAATTGCTACACAGAATATATTATTTAATTGAATTTCCTTAGCGGGAAAACTCTATTTCATTATGTTGTTCGAATGCTTGCTAATGGCCAATTTGAGTTCGCTTCTCTTAGCCGTTTTCGTTTAAATTATGCAAATTACATAAGTCATATTATGCAAATTACATAAGTCGTATTGTCTTTTCGAAGGCAAGGACAATACGAATATATGTATATTCGTCTTGGCTCAACAGTCCTCACCGTTTGTTTTTACTGTCTTGTTCTCACTGTCCTGGTCTTGTTAACACTTTCACCCTCCGCAAAAAATCCCAAATTTTATTTAATTTGCTTTGCGGGAAGGACTGTTTCAACGAAGTCGCGTATTGTCCTTGCCTTCGAAACGCGGAGTATATGAAACAGGGACAACTGACGAAGGGGTATATTCTTTATGTTGCATGTCTCGTTTCTCTTTTTTTGTTTTTTTCGTTGTTCGAAAAAAAGTTCGTTTTCTATGTTTTCGTTTTTATGTTTCCATTCCTCATTGTGTTTAATGTTTTTATGATGTCCTGTACCCATATATGCATGTATATATACATATACATGTAGATATGTACATATATGTATGGATATATGCTTATATTTATCTCTCATTTATATGTATATGTATATATATATATATATATACACTAAAAATTAATATAAACTGCTAGGTGCAATGTAATACCATAAAGGAAAACTTTAATCGTCCCTAAATGTGAGTGAGGGGATTGAAGCAGCTACATTGCTAGAAATAAGAGTTAAAAGCTCATAATGCCGGAAGAAGAGCGCAAAATATATACACTGACAGAAGAGGTAAGTGCCCCATGACCATCTCTAGAATCACTAGGCTAGACTAGTTTCTTCTATTTTGTAGGCATCATCAGTAATGTCTACTCAAATGGTATATGTATGTATATATGCATGTAGGTTTGTATATACAAATATACGTATTCTGCCAGCTCACTACCCAGCTTCGTATGTATACATATCAATGCTTAAACACAGATGCACGCATATATGTATGTGTGTATATCATGGAATTAAAGAAGC
>NC_142945.1:38331598-38344098 GCF_046866305.1 Octopus bimaculoides | reverse complement strand
TCAAACTCACAATTTTCAATTCGATTTTTCACTAATGGTTACGAATATTGGGCAATGAGAGAAAAGAGTGAATAGAAGAGGCCAAAATAAAATTCCTTCGAGGGATCTCTGGAGTAACGTTCTTCGAAAGGATGAAAGGCAGAGTCAAACTTGGAGTAATTTGAACCCAGAATGTAAAGATAGAAGAAACGCCGCTTAAGAATTTTGTTCGACGCGGAGATGCATCTGCCAGTTTATCGCTTTAGCTTTAAATTTCACAAACCTAGGAAATGCGGGGTTTGGGGGAATATCGATTATTTCGATCCCGGTGTTCAACTGGTACGTATTTTATCGACCTTCAAAGGATGAAAAGCAAAGTCGACCTCGGCGGAATTTGAACTCAGAACGTAAAGACGGACGAAATGCCTCTAATGCATCTTGCCTGGCGTGCTACCGATTCTGCTAGCTCGCCGCCTTAATAATAATAATAACAATAATAATGATGATGATGATGATGATGATGACTGCTTCTATTGGCCACAAGGGCCCAAGACATGTGGGGTTAACATCAATCAAGGAGAGATACTACCACATTAAAGGATACAACAGAAAATATTTAATAGAAAATAGAGAAATAATAAATAAATAAATAAATAAATAGAATACCCCAAAACGAGTCAGTCTACTTAGAGTAATCTGGGGTAAACCCCACATGGAAATCCCGGATTACTCTGCCATCTCCAAGGCATGAAAAGGTGTCCTCTTCCAGTGTCTTTCCTCCTGCTTAGAAAAGCATATTCAGAGTAGATCCATTCAGTCTCACCAGTCTTGCCACTGTCAACCACCTTTTGATAAACGCACTAGAAGGCAGCATCTCCCTCTCTACCCTCACCTTCCTCTTCAAATGATATTTGAAGAAATTGACGAGTGCTTAACCAGATAGGAATGTGCCTGTCTTCAAACCTTTCAGATGGGTCCACCACACAGCCTCTTTTGCCACAGCCACTAAGCAGAGAAAGATCTGCCCTCCTTCTCAGCTAAGGGAAGTTGGTGTGTTGATCTTCACTATACACTCAGTAGACAGCTGAATTTGTCTTATTTACGACAACAGCTGCTCCACACTCTCCCACAACTCTCTAATGTTCGGACATTGAGTTATTGCATGCAGGACGGTTTCGTCCACCTGCAAGCATTTCGGGCAGGTTCGGCTGTTGGCACTTTCATGCCTGAAGAGCTTGTCTCGAACGAGCAATGGCCTTCTGTAGCACTGCCAAGCCAAAGACTTTTTGAAATTTTTCATGACCTCCGACCTGAAGGTCCTCTGGAAGAGACTACTCAAACTGTTCTCGTTGATGACTAGATTCAATCCTAGGCCATCATCATTCACACCCTCAACTAGCCCCCTATAGAAATCTTGAGTTGTTTTCCCGCGAACGGTTTTGGGCAGCTGGTACAATGCAGTGAGCGCCTGGAAACATTCTAGATGCGAAATGCCCAACCTTGGTCTACGTTTGACCCATGACTGCAGCTCTGTCAATGAGATGAGCTGCGGAAAGACGTAATCCTTTCTACTATAGCCACAAGGCCTGGATTTTGTGGGGAGGGGGACAGTCGATCACATCGAACCCAGTACTCTACTGGTACTTAATTTATCGACCCCGAAAGGATGAAAGGCAAAGTCGATCTCAGCAGAATTTGAACTCTGAACAGTGAGCAAAAATCTCGAGAAGTACGTGAAACAAATAGGGGCTGCAATAAGGATGGAGCACTTGCAGAAAACAGCACTTCTTGGAACCGCTCGAATACTCTGGATGGTGCTCGAAAAATAAGAGGTGTTACCTTAGTTCACTGGTAGTGAACAGCTGACACCGTAGTACATCTCCAGCGTTAGAAGCTGTGCAAAGGCAATAATAATAATAATAATAATAATAATAATAATAATAATAATAATAATAATAATAATAATAATAATAATAATAATAATAATAATCCTTTCTACTATAGACACACGGCCTGAAATATGGGGAAAGAGATTAAATCGATTACATCGACTCCAGTGCGTAACTGGTACTTATTCAATCGACTCCGAAAGAATGAAAGGCAAAGTCTACCTCGGCGGAATTTGAACTCAGAACATTAAGACGGACGAAATGCCGCAAAGCATTTAACCCGACGTACTAATGATTCTTATTTCTTTACTGCCCACAAGGGGTTACACACAGAGGGGACAAACAAGGACAGACAAACGGATTAGGTCGATTATATCGACCCCAGTGCGTAACTGGTACTTATTTAATCGACCCCGAAAGGATGAAAGGCAAAGTCAACCTCGGCGGAATTTGAACTCAGAACGTAGCGGCAGCCGAAATACTGCTAAGCATTTCGCCCGGCGTGCTAACGTTTCTGTCAGCTCACCGTCTTAATAGTAACTGTTAAATATGTGCACACTAAGATTTCTAAAGGAAAAATGACATTATCACAGTTGAAATGTCTTTGATTCGAGGTCCGCTTTGATTCGGACTGACGTAGAGTTAAATAGCACCAGCAGCGGCATCATCATCATCATCATCATCAGTAGTAGCAGCAGCAGCAGCAACAACAACAACCTTACCAAGGTTAGATCTCAAGTACAGGTGATTCAAGGAGTTTAACAATACTGATAATAGTTACGTACATAGTAAATAGATTTTCTGTGTGTCGCAAACTGTGCGGTTCGTATTGTGGTTTGATGTGGGTCAGTCGTTTGCTATAGTATTCAACTGCGTCGTTCTTTAGAGGACTTCATCTCACCCGGTTCTCACGGCGCAATGTCGTCGCAAACAAACGAAAACCTATAATCAGGGTATATAGTTCAGTACAGTTTTGACGGTGGTGGGTATGAATGAGTTCATTTATAATCAGAGGGGACACTGATTAATTGCTGTCTTGAGGGCGGAAACGAAAGGAAAAAAAATATTGGATTTCAAAGTGTAAACATTCTGTTTGTCATTATGTATGTATGAATGTGTGCGTATGTATGTATGTATGTACGTATGTATGTATGTATGTATGTATGTATTTATGTATGTATGTATGTATGTATGTATGTATGTATTTATGTATGTATGTATGTATGTATGAATGTATGTATGGTTGTCATTATATATGTACTTTTGTGTGTTATTACACATGCTTGCCATGTATATTTGTATGTAAGTATGTTTCTATGTACGTTTGTCATTATGTATGTAATTATGTTTATATGTATGTATGAATGTATATATGTTTGTGTATGTATATGTATGTGTGTATATCTATATATGACTGCCTATGTGTATTTGAGTGCATATGTGCCTGTATACACGAATGACTAGGAATTCTATAAAGTATGCATGTACGCATGTTTATACGCGTGTATGCCTATGTGTTTGTACTTATGTGAGTGTGTATATATGCATGCATGCGTATACAAATATACGCAGTGAAAGCTGGGGTATGTTGGTGAGAACGAGATAAAGGTGAATTGACAGACAGAAATAGGACCGTCAGACAGACATTATATACCGACGATATGATTTACATACATACATGCATACGTAATACGTACATACATACATACATACACACATACATGCATACATACATACGCAATGCATGTCTTGTCTTCGAAACGTCTAGATAGAATAGAGACAGCTGATGAAGGGATATTCCAAGTGGCTTTCCGTTTTCCTATGTGTTCGTTCCGTTGTCTGTAGTTTATTGTTCTAACGTCCTGTACCCTGATATGCATGTATATACACATGTAGATGTAAGTATGTACATATATGTGTGTATACATGTATATATATTCTTTGTATATATATATATATATATATATATATATATATATATATATATATATATATATACATACATATGTACACATACATACATACACAGAAATATGTACGACACACACACACACACACACATACATATCAACTGATAGTTGTAGGGAATGTGAGCGTGTGTGTATGTCTGTGTGTTTAAGTGTGTGTGTGTATATAAGTATGTATTGTAAGTATATATTATTTAATAACAGTTTCGTTGGCCCATAGGATGAACTTATCACATTGTAAATCAAAAGAATATATGTATGTATGTATGTGTGTATCCGATTTCCAATTGTTTTTTAACCTTCAAGGCTTTTCCCATCGTTTTTGAGTGTGTTGACCAAAAATTCATAAATCTTCAAAAACATATTTTTTTTACCGAAAAAGCGTCTCCTATTGTTCCGTAGTGCATAATAATAATAATAATAATAATAATAATAATAATAATAATAATAATAATAATAATAATAATAATAATAATAAATCGGGGGAGACTCATAAATTTTCCGAAATGTTTTTCATAAAAAGCTTCCCATCATCATTTGCAAGGGTGTGGTGAAAAACAAATTTGAAAAATCCCAGTCGAAGGGGAGAAAATCCAACTTATACGGGTGTGCTATACCGAAAGTCTTGTCAGTGTCTTTCGGAGTGGCACACCTACATTGCAACATTATGAAAAATACCCAGCGACGACATGGTACTCGGCTTAGATACACCACACATATACACCCATATATGCACAACTCACTAGATTGATAGATTGTGAGAATCGGAGAAAAGAGGGGTAATTATGAATAATTCAACCCGATTTAGAAATAAATAAGCAACGGAAACGTTATGAATGTTATTATTTCTATGGTTGTTATTAGAATTCCAGAAGCCGGTGGTGAGCTGATAGAATCGTTAGCACGCCGGAGAAACTGCTTCGCAGCGTTTCACCCGCTTTTATGCTCTGAGTTCAAATTCCACCGAGGTCGACTGTGCTTTGTCATTCTTTCGGGGTCGATCAATTAAGTACCATTGAAACACTGGGGTCGATGTGATGGACTTAACCCCGCTCCCACCAAATTTCAGGCTTTGTACCATTAAGGACTATTAAGAAAGGTTTTTCTTATATTTTATTCTATTAATTATTTGAATTTTTCTGATATACGAGGATCAGATATTGAAGTAAGAGACAAAACCAGTTCCATCGATTTGTTTCTTGGCTAATAGTGAAGAGTTTGATGCTGAACTTTAGAAATATCTTGCAAAGCTTTGCCGTTCCAATTACAGATTGTATAACGGCAAGTTTCTATCAGCTGAGTTAAAATTCTGCCAAGGTCGACTTTGCCTGTCTTCTTTTCGGCGTCGATAAAATAGCACCAGTTGAACACTGGGGCCGAAACTGCTGGTCTTGTGCCAAAATTTGAATCCATTATTAAGAATCGTCTGCACAACGAAAGAAATTTCTTTGTGATATTTGTCCTGTTCTTTGTTCGAATCCTGGCGAGGTCAAGTTTGTCTTTCTTCCTCTCGGAGTCGATAAAATAAGTCGATGTATTCGACTGACCGGAAACTCCTGGTTTTACGTTAAAATTTGAAATAGTTGTCATCATGTTGAAGGCGGCGCGGTGGCAGAGTCGTTAGATGTTTAGCGTCATTTCTTTCGGTCATTTACTTTCTGAGTTCAAATCCCGCTCAGGTCACTTTTACATTTCATCCTTTCGGGGCCAATAAAATATTTACCTTCTGAGCACTAGAACTTTCCTACAAATTTCAGGCCGTTTGCCTATCGTACGTAGAAAGGAAAAACATCGCCATCATCAGCAGTGCTACCACCACCACCGCCACCACCACCACCACCACCGCCACAAACAACAACAACAACGATGGCACGAAAACAAAGACGCGCGAGCAAGACCCGAAGTATGGTTGTCGTTGTGGTTGCTATTGTTGTTATTGTTGATGATGTTATGATGGATGGTGTTGTTGTTGTTGCTGGTGGTGATGTGATGGTTGGCAGTTGTTAGGTGGTGGTGCTGAGGGTAGCTGTGGGGGTAGCGATGAGGGTTGCGATAACGATACTGGCATTAGTGCAGTAGTAGTAGCACTAGTAGTAGTAGTAGTAGTAGTAGTAGTAATAGTAGTAGTAGTAGTAATAGTAGTAGTAGTAGTAGTAGTAATAGTAGTAGTAGTAGTAGTAGTAGTAGTAGTAGTAGTAATAGTAGTAGTAGTAGAAGTAGTAGTAGTAGTAGTAGTAGTAGTTGTTGTTGTGGTGGTGAATGTCGTGGTGGTAGTATTAGTGGTGGTGGTGGTGGTGGTGTTGATGGTATGTTGATGGCAATGCTAATGACTGTCGTGATGGCTGTTGTGATGCTGGTGGTGGTAGCCTTGGTGTGGTGACAGGTAACATACTGTGAGGAATAGGATGAGTAGATAATAGCACGGAGATTGGGTAGGGGGAAACAGATAAGAACAAGAGAGCTGGTAGCAGAGGTGGTGGTGGCGGTGATAGTCGTAATAGTAGTAGTAGTTGTAGTAGTAGCGGCAGTGGTGGTGGTGATGGAGGTAGTAGTAGTAGTAGTAGTAGTAGTAGTAGTAGAAGTAGTGGTATTAAAGAATTATTCAAAGTCGGTCTGAAGTGTCAGGTGACTTAACTGGTGCCAGTATGGCAGAAGTAATGATGATGGTTCCATTGCTGTTCTTGTTTATTCCCCTGTCAACTCTTGTCAAGCAGACCAACTTATGATCAAAGACGTACCAATCAGGACCATCTCTTTTACCTATTATTTTTTAAAGATTTTCTCTGACTACATTATCTAATGTGTCACCAGATAATTTTGGCCGGGTGATAAGAGGCTTGCTTCCCAACCACAAGGATCTGGGTTCAATCCCACCGTGTAGCACCTTGGACAAGTAATTTTCTACCATAGCCTTGGGCCGACAAAAACCTTGTGAAACGGAAACTGAAAGATGTCCGTCGTATATATGTGGATATATAGAATAAACTAGGATATAGAATAAACTGTAGAAGAGAAAAAATATCGAGAGACGAAGGAAATGACGTCCAGCTGGCTGGCCGTCTAATTCAGAAAAGACAGAGAGACAAGAAAAATGGCCTGTAGTCACGTGTAAGCAACAGGCAGAGGGGAAGGGGGAAACAGAGAGGATGAAGGAGAGAAACAAAGGGAATGAGGAGAAGGGAGAAGGAAAGAAAGATAGTAGTGAAAGAAAGACAGACAGGGGACAACATAGAAGGAGGTGGAGAAAAAGAGATATAGAGGATGATAGAGGAACAGAGAGAAGGAAAAGAAAATAGGGAACAGAGTGCAGAGTCGCCTGTCGTTGTGTGTCTACGTATTTTTCACTCGTTGATGATGTCCTCTTCTTAATGTATATTTTTTCATAAGTTTTTTTTATATTCTCTCTCTTTTTATTTCATCGTGTTCCTTTCTGTTGAAGAGCCTAGGCTCGAAACATAAAAGACTTTCTCACCTTCCCGAGCGTCAAACTAATACACCTGCTTGTTGTTTATACACCTGTCTTCGCCTTTTGTTTTTCTGTAAGTTTCAACTATATACATGTACACACGACTGGCTGTTTCAGTTATTCGTCAGCGGCCATGCTGGGGCACCGCCGTGTATTGTTAGTCGAATAAACCGACCGCAGTACTTATCTTTTAAGCCTGGTACTTATTCAATCAGTTCTATTTTGCCGAACTGCTAAGTTACGGGGACATAAACACGCCAACACTGGCTTTCAAGTGGTGATGTGGGGGACAAACACACACACACACACACACACACACACACACACACACACACACACGACATACATACACTGCGTTTGTCCCTCAGTACTACTTGACAACAGATACTGGTGTGTTTACGTCTCCATAACACAGCTCTTCGGCAAAAGATATCGATAGAATAAGTACCAGGCTTTAAAAAAAGTAGTGGGGGTCGATTCATTTGACTAATGTTCTTCAAGGCGGTGCCCCGGCATGAGCACAGTCTAATGCCTGGAGCAAGTCAAAGATAATACTGAACTTAGTCGTATCAGCTGGTTATTGTTATCAAAATAAGTCGGCGCAGAATTCTGAAAACCGCTTAATGTTAGAAACCGATTGTAGTTTGAAAAGCTTCGTTCGAAAGTGATCATAATATGCAGCTTCCTCTGTATAAAAGGTTTCTAAAATATCACAGGACTGTGATAATGGCAGTGATGGAGAGTTGGTGATGGTGGGAGGAAGTAGGAGGTGGAAGATACTAGAAGTAGGAGGTGGAAGATACTAGAAGTGGTGGTGATGGGGGTAAGGTATAGAATAGTGCAGTGGAATATACAGTGGAACGTGGTTGATGGAGACAGACAGCGGTGGGAGTGAAGAAGAGGAGGGAGGAAAGACTGACGGTGGAGAAAAGGGGTATAGTGGGAGTGAAGATGGAATTACAGTGAAGGAGGAAGAAGAGGTAAGACAGACTGACGGTGGATGGGAAGGGAAAGGAAGCAAACAAAGGAGAGTGGCTTGGGAGGAGAACGTCAAAGCGGGAGATTCAACAGATAGTGATAGTGGAGGTGGGAGGGAAATGCTGGAGTGACAGAGGAGAGTAATAGATTGAGAGAGAGGGAGGTTGGTAGTACAGGAGGGTCTGTAGACTGAAGCAAGGAGTTGGATAAAAGAGTAGTTGGAGGGAGAGGTAGACACCTGGGGTGTGGTGGAAAGGGGAAAGGGGAAAGACGGAAGCGAGACAAACAAGAAGCGGAAGTAGAAAGACAATCATAAAGAATTGAAAACGAAAAGGGAGGAGGTAAGACGTTACGTAAGAGAGGAATGGAGACCGAGAAAGACACAGAGACACAGACCGGAGAGAAACAGTGACAAGGAAAGAATGAGAAGGGGAGAAGAGACAGCGAGTGAGCGCGGGCGTGAGAGAAAGTGGAAGAGAGAGAAAGAGAGAGAGAGAGAGAGATAGAGAGAGAGAGAGAGAGAGAGAGAAAGAGAGAGAGAGAAAGAGAATAGTAAACAAAGGCACTCAGAGAATGGAACCGGGGAAAAACTGAAAAAAGAAAAAAAGAAAACAACAAAGCTGTGATAGAGAAAAAGAGAGGCAGGGGAAGTTAAGTAATAAGAAAGGCGAGGTAGAAAGAGAGAGAGGATAGATAGATAGGGTGATAGATAGACAGACAGTTAGATAGTTAGGTGATAGATAAATAAATAGATAGATAGACAGAAGGGAAAGAGAGGGAGAGAGAGAGAGAGAGAGAGAGAGAGAGAGAGAGAGAGAGAGGAGAAAGTATGGATTCTGAATGAGTATATTCTCTTTCACTGTTGTTTTAATCATTGGAGAACAGCCATGCTAAGGCGCCGTCTTAAAATTAGCAGTTAAAAAATCGACCTGATATTTATATATCCCTGTCTGTTTGTCTCAATGTTTGCCCCCTCTCTCTCTCTCTCTCTCTCTCTCTCTCTCTATATATATATATATATATATATATATATAAATATATATATATATAAATTAACAGAATGAGATAAAAATCCAAGGCTGTGAAAGATTTCAGAACATTTATAAATAGAAGGTCTTACAGCTGTTTCCGGGATATTTTATATATCCTTTCATCGGAGACGGTGTGAGAAAATGGTTAAGCAATAGTTATTCTAGATAAGATATGAAACAAAGAGTGAAGTGGAGGAATGAAAATAGACCTGACATATGCAGGGATATTGTTTCTGCAATTCCATTATTTCGGCAGAATGGTATACATATAAGATTCCTATACCTTGTGAATAAGTTCCAATAGTATATATATATATATATATATATATATATATATATATATATGTATCTCTGTCTCTGTCTCTCTCTCTCTCTCTCTCTCTCTCTCTCTCTCTCTCTCTATCTATCTATCTATCTATCTGTCTGTCTATCTATATATATATATATACATAAGGAAAATAAGACAAGGTAGAAAATGTTAAAATAATTTTATCATGAAGAACATTTTAGTACCGGTTTCAGTCTTTATGACTTTTTCAACTTAGAGCAAAACATGAAAAACAATTAAATATTAAATATTTCCATAGTTTTCAAATGTAAGGGACATTTTCCTTTTATCACTCTGTCTCTGTCTCTCTTTTTTACTCTTTTGAGTTCTAGCAGCAGTTGGCAGTAGTTTGATAATATACACATAAATGTATGTATAGAAATATATATGATAACATCATTCACCATGTTGGACCGCTGAACCTTACACGTTCTTTTTCATTTTCTCTCTATTTATTTCCTCTTATTCCTTTCTGTCGAAGAGCGTAGACTTGAAAGTAAAGAACTTTTTCATTTTACCCGAGCATCAAACTATTACACTTGCTTGTTGTTCCTACATCTGTCTTCGTCTTTTGTTTTTCTATAAATTTCAACTATATGTATATATACATATATTTATATATACATGTACACACACACACACACACACACACACACACACACACACACACACACACAGGACAAATGAATGCAAAAAGAATACGACACGGAAGGGGCGGGCATATTTAACAAATGTTTAATGCATTAAAAGAAGAGTCCTGACGTTTCGGTGGCTGAAAAAGTTAGGGACCATTTGGAAATGCGGTTCTTCGGGGAAATTAAGAAGAGAGACATGGCGGGGTGGAGTGTGCAGATATAGGTGGATATCAGTAGATGGGGATGTGTGTGGCAGTATGGAGTACGTATGGTTTCTTGTGGTATGTTGGTGCGTGACGATGTGCAAGTCTGCAAGTATGTTGGGAGAATGATGTAATCGTTTGCATGTGAGAGGAAAGAGTAGAAATGAGAGAAATATGGAAGGGGCAAGTGTGAGAGGAAAGGGAAGACGAATGTTGCACTGCAGTGTTTCAGCATTGTAATAACATACTGCCAGTATACCAGACGTTTATTACTCAAACTAGCTGCCAAAAATGCGTTATAAATGCAAATTGGTTTATCCGATTTTCTTAAGCCTTTAGTAATAATGTTGCTTAGAAGCCGTAAACGGTTAAAGATTTGATTGGTGGCACCATCTCGAATATACAAAAATATAGGACGTTCATGACTGGAAGATATTTAATTATTGCTAACATAAAATAAACCTGTAGTGAACAGAGAAGCCATATTTGGTTGTCACGTATTAGCACAATTGTGCTACGAGAACTGTAGGCAATTAAAGCGGGCTGCGGATTAATACAAACAGCAGCTTCACTCCAGCAGTATTCTGCGCCCTTTTTCAATAGTTAGCTTACAGTGAGCAGGAAGATACGAGACAGTCATCACACTTTTTCATAATGTACAGCTTCTGGTATGTTTACCAACTTCGAACTATTGGTTTACATTTAGCTCGCCACGATCAGTAATATCATTCACCATGGATGGGACCTGCCTGTTTTTAGTTAGTTGACGAACAATTGACACAACTGTAATATCTCTCCTTTGGAACATGAAAGGATTTTACCTGGAGTTATAACGTCTCGACTTATCACCTCCCGAACCTTCGATATCGTACAGAATTCATTGACTTCCCTGCTAACTCCTATTTTCTTTCTACAGCCAATTCATACTAACTCAGCCTGCCAGTTTATATCAGTTTATAAGCATTCATTTAACCGTAAGTTATGGCTTCCCTGATTCACACATATACATTCAGGCCACGGCACTCCGTCGCTTATGACGACGAGGGTTCCAGTTGATCCGATCAACGGAACAGCCAGCTCGTGAAATTAACGTGCAAGTGACTGAGCACTTCACAGACACGTGTACCCTTAATGTAGTTCTCGGGGATATTCAGCGTGACACAGTGCGACAAGGCTGACCCTTTGAATTACAGGCACAACAGAAACAGGAAGTAAAAGTGAGAGAAAGTTGTGGTGAAAGAGCACAGCAGGGTTCGCCACCACCCCCTGCTGGAGCCACGTGGAGCTTTAGGTGTTCTTGCTCAATAAACATTCACAACGCCCGGTCTGGGAATCATGACCGCGAGTCCGCTGCCCTAACCACTGGGCCATTGTGCCTCCACACAATAAATAACAATGTTTCATTATACATTTGCCTTCTGATATTCCTTTCTTCGTTGTCGACGTTCATCCAAGTCAACTTACATTCGCTGACTTCACCAACACGCTCAAATTAGTGATGGTCTCCATATTAGTTCTTTTACATTGGTAACATTTCCCTCACGTTACATTAGAACGTGTAACAAATCAATAGAACATATGCTGTTGTGGTCGTGATCCTAAGACCCCATTCCAGTTCTCGTTTGGAGACGGCTTATCTCCTTCATTGTACAGCGCGTCCCAGAAAAAAACGTCATGTGATTTAGAGACCCGACACCAAAGAAGTCCTTTATCTTCTCTATCCCACATAGTCTTTTTCCTCCACTTACACTTCAGCCAGTTTCCTTATTTCCTATATTTAAACTCTTCTGCTTGCCTTGATTCTCCCGGAGTCTCAATGATATGAAAAGCAGTTTTGTAGTTATGCACCTAAAATCTGTGATACTCTACCTATATTAGAATCCACTATTACCTTCTTCTTCTTCTTCTTCTTCTTCTTCTTCTTCTTCTTCTTCTTCTTCTTCTTCTTCTTCTTCTTCTTCTTCTTCTTCTTCTTCTTCTTCTTCTTCTTCTTCCACCCCCACTACTACTACTACTACTACTAC
>NC_142945.1:38321306-38323806 GCF_046866305.1 Octopus bimaculoides | reverse complement strand
TATTACTGAGGACGTATGGAACAACGATTAACAAAAGTTTGAAAACAAGTATGGACGTCTAAGACAAACTTCTAAAAATGCTTTGCACAGAGAAATGGTTAATTGTAAATTCGCTCTGAAAGTCACATAGAAATGATAATTGTTTCATGAAATTATTTTTATAGTGACATTCGAAATTCTGGTCCTTTAGTTGTATGACACCAATAACAGTGGGTGGAAAATAACAGTCAACTAACTATTTCCACAATCTAATTTAGATTCATGGTGAAAGACCCTCCATTTATCGAGGATGGCCACTATAACCATCAAGCTGAAACTGTGCGCACTCATTCGAGGTAAAATATAAGAAGACTCTATTAATTATGAGGCTTAAAATGACCGGAATAGCATTATTGTATTATTCCCTTCAAAGTTTTCAGACGATGCAAGTTACCAATTCCTAAAAGTTTGATTCTGTGTTGGTTAAATCTGTTTCTGTGAATAAGAACTGACACTCGGTCTTTATTTTGTTTGGAAAAACAAAAAACCTAACATTTGCGTCATTGGAACTTTTGGATGATATCTGCGCTGGTTTAAGGCAGCGAGTTGGCCGAATCTTTAACGCAACGGACGAAATGCTCAGCGACATTTCGTCCGTGTTTACGTTCTGAGTTCAAATTCCACCGAGGTCAGTTTTGCCTTTCATCCTTTCGGAGTCGATAAAATAAATACCAATCGAACACTGGGGTCGATGTAATCGACTTACTCCCTCCCCCGATATCATTGGCCTTGTGTCAAAATTTGAAACCAATATTTGCGCCGGTAAATATTTTCCCTAAAGGTCAGTTTCATCGATGTTGCATATTTGAACAACCATAAGATTATGCTGCTTGACAAATTCTTTAGAGACTGCCCTGTACAATTATACATGCTTCTTTGTATCTATGTCTAAAATATTTTCAAGGATTGTCAACGTTTCTTATTTTACAACGCATCTTAAATGTGCTCAACCAACCATTCGAGAAGACAATAGAGGTCTCCAAATTCATCTTCGCTTTAAAATATTCACTTTTGCCTAATAACACTGGCCCAAGTACCCTCACCCTCTAGTCATCATAACAAAACTACTTGTACTGTATTGCATCTAAATTTTCACATTTCAGTTTATGCAGATTTTTCTTATTTTATTGTTCAACTAAAACCACTCTGCAAAATCTAAAAGCGTTTAAGTTCTTAATGTCTAATAAATTCAACGAACCGCAGCTATTTCTATCATTAGCATACTTCAACTCATGGCTGTTTCTAATTTCTTAACGATATTTAGTTTATCGCAAAATATTAATGTCGTTCTCCTCTGTTTCTTCTCATTAACTTCCGGCATGGCTTTCTACTATAAGACAAAGAATAAAATATTTAAAATGCAGCTCTAGGCGTTTATATGTTGCTTGTATTCTGTCCACTTTACAAGTGGCGACAACAGACTAAACTAGTACGTTAAACCAGAATGTTATTGACCGTTTTATTTGTAGTATAAGTTTCAAATGTGCCGTTCGAGCGCTATTCGCCAAACAATAACACCACGGAGTAATAGAGGGCGGTTTTTCGCAGTACTAGTGAATTCACTGCTTCTTAACCCCAGAGGCGACAAAACTCCTCTAGGTATTTGGATATACATGTCTAGACGTGATTTGGCGTATACTCACAGTATACATACCTTAGCCGAAATGCATTCAGCATTCGCACAAGCCCTGCTAGGACGTTTTTCAGCTCTAAGTTGTGTTCTTAACTATAACACTTCTATAAGAGATGTTAACTATGAAAGAATATTGCAGGAACTTGCCTTTCAACGATGTATTTACATTAAACACGATTCATAGATGGCATTATAGAATATCTTATATGTGGAGTTTATAACCATTTGTTCAGGTTTCAGCCATATAGCTGGTCCGCTTTTTCTATTTGATGTCAGATTATCTCCAGAGGAAAAAATGTTTCTGTCAACGAGTTTCACCTAATTTATTCAAGTTCACATTTAAAGATAACAAAATAACACAAAACAAACAAAACATGACTGGTCAGACTCTACAAAAATAAAACAATAAAACTATCCAGAATAAAGAAAGCAGAAACCGTCATCACACCATACTTAGAATCTGTTTAGGACCTATTTTTGATAGAAAGAAAGAAAGAGGGGAAAAGTATTCAATGTGGGTGTAAATATTTCACTGTCAGTAGTTGTGATAGTAACGAACTCTCATTTTAAACGATCTAACGGTAGCTTAAATTCCATCAAAGATGACTAATCCGCATTGCAGTTTACATTGTACAATAAGAAAGAGTATGGCGTCGTTGAAGAAGTTGCGAGTGGCGACGAAAGAACTTTGACATGCATAAATGATTGATTGATTGATTGACCGAATGATTAAACGAACAATCGATTAGTTAATTGTTTAAATAGTTAACCAATTGATGAATAATAAAGAAGTTCAATAAAACAAATTTATCTCTTTTAGAAGCGCCC
>NC_142945.1:38308806-38313806 GCF_046866305.1 Octopus bimaculoides | reverse complement strand
ATATTTTGTTATGGTCTCTCTCTCTGCCTAAATATCAAATGTTACCAGTGCCAAGGTAATTTGGCACTGCTTCCCAACTATGTGGGTTCAGGGTTCAGTCTCACTGCGTGGTGCCTGGGTAAGTGTCTTTTACTTACTATAGCTCTGGGCTGACCAAAGACTTGTGAGTGGATTTGGTAGACAGAAACTGAAATAAGGCGGCGAACTGGCTGAAACGTTAGCACGCCGGGCGAAATGCTTAGCGGTATTTCGTCTGCCGTTACGTTCTGAGTTCAAATTCCGCCGAGGTCGACTTTGCCTTTCATCCTTTCGGGGTCGATAAATTAAGTACCAGATACACACTGGGGTCGATGTAATCGATTTAATCCCTTTGTCTGTCCCCTCTATGTTTAGCCCCTTGTGGGCAATAAAGAAATAAGAAACTGAAAAAAGCAAGCCCATCGTATACATGTATACATACATACATACATACATACATACATATATACATACATACATACATACATACATGCACACATATTTATATTTGTGTGTTTGTGTTTGTGTTTGTCCAACACCACCGCCACTCGTCAACCAATGTTTGTTTATTTACGCACTCGCAACTAGCGGTTCGGCAAAAGAAACCGACATAATAAGGCTTAAGAAAAAAAAAAAAAGAACTGTTCTCGATTTATTTGACTCAAAGTCTTTCAGTCGCTGCTACAGCATGGCCACAGCCGAAAGAATAAAACAAGTAAATCCTAAAAGATACAAGACTAGGCTGGTGTGTTCCAGGGATATTCTGATGAGGAATATTTATATTCCGTTGATCGATTTTGTAATCAAAAGAATCCATAAAACTGGAGCTGATTTCCGATTCCCGATGCATTAACGACGAACGGTACATTGATTAGTAAATTCCCATACAAGCAATAGACTGATAACATATTGCACGATGACAAATTATGAATTAATATTATGTTTTCAACAGGCGGTGAGCTGGCAGAAACGTTAGCACGCCGGGTGAAATGCTTAGCAGTATTTTGTCTGTCTGTCTGTACGTTCTGAGTTCAAATTCCGCCGAGGTCGACTTTGCCTTTCATCTTTTCAGGGTCGATAAATTAAGTACCAGTTACGCACTGGGGTCGATGTAATCGACTGCCCCCCCCCCTCCCCCAAAATTTCGGGCTTTGTTCCTTGAGTAGAAAAGAATATTATGATTTCAATAAGTGGTGAGTGATCAGGCAGAGTCGTTCGCACACCGGACAAAATGCTTAGCGACATTCCGTCCGCTTTTACGTTCTGTGTTCAAATGCCGTTCGAGTTTACTTTATCTTTCATCCTTTCGAGGTCGATAAAATAAGCACCAGTTGAGCATTGGAGTCGATGTAATCGACTTACCCTCATCCCCAAAATTACTAACCTTGTGCTAAAATTAGAAATTTATTCAATGAATTCAATAAAGGCGGCAAGCTGGAAGAATCGTTAGCACGTGGGCCAAAACGTTTAGCAGTATTTCGTCCGTCTTTATGTTCTGAGTTCAAATTGCGCTGAAGTCGACTTTGCCTTTTATTCTTATAGGGGCGGCGAGCTGGCAGAATCCTTAATACGGTGGGCAAAATGCCGAGCACTGGGGACAATGTAATCGACTTACCTCCTCTCCCGGAAATGCTGGTCTCGTGCCAAAATTTGAAATCTATATTATAGATGTTTTCGATCTAATTTGGATTCTTTGCCATCAAATTTGATGGCAAAGAATCCAAACTAGATCGAAAACATCTATATGATTCCAAAGGCAGCGAGCTGGCGGAACTGTTAAGACGCCGGGTAAAATGCTTAGCAAGATTTTCTCTGTCTTTACGTTCGGAGTTCAAATTCTGCCGAGGTTGACTTTGCTTTTCAACCTTTCGAGGTCGATAAAGTAAAGTACGAGTTGAACACAGGGGTCGATATAATCCATTTACTCCTCTTCTAAAACCAGTCTGGTTCAGATGTCTATCTCTGCTCGATCAACACTCACAAAAAAAACAAAACAAAAACAAAAAACATCATCAACAACAGCGATAACAACAATAACTTTCGCTGCTTGCCTCGAAAACCCATCAGTGTCGTAACTACAATAGTATGATCACGGCTGGAATGGCTTTGATCAGATCTGACCTTGAGCTTAACAACAACAACAACAACAACACCGACAGCAACAGCAGCAACGATTCCAACACTGAGGAAATGTAGCTTTGATCAATTAAATCTATCGTGTTTTCCACATAAAGTATGTCAGCATTTACTCCACTAATATTCGTAGCACTTTTAGATTTTGTGTCTGTTTTATTATTATTATCATCATCATCATTATCATTATCATAATTATTATTATTATTATTATTATTATTATTATTATTTGATATTGAGTTCCTAGACGAGGTCGGTGATTCACCATTGTTCACCCGTTTCTGGGATTCTAGGTAATGTCTAAATCGGTTCGCTCAACGCTCTCTTCTCCATTTCAACAATTGGCATGGCTTCCACGTGAAAAAGGAAAAATCAATATTTTATTAATCTAAACATTTATTGCTCATTACTGAACATCTTTTCTTCAAAACAAAGTGAATATTCTCCACTGACTTTAGTCTCTCTCTCTTCCATTTATTTGTCTTTAAAATGTTCTCTGATATAACTTGAAGAGAAAATAAAATCACTTTAAACTCTTTCTGATTGGTTCCAATCCCCACCTTCTCTCTCTCTCTCTCTCTCTCTCTCTCTCTCTCTCTCTCTCAGTCTTTTTCCATCTTCGTTTTACCTCTCAGGTCCTCTCTATGTAACTCTTTCTCTATATAGGCCCTCACATTCACTCATGCGTGCATGCACATACACACACACACGCACACGCACATTATACATAAGAGAGCTCATATCGTTATTAGACGAACTTTGCCAAAAGTTCTAACATTCCCACACAGCTAGAACACCGGACCAAGCATATAACGATAGCTATTTCATCTTTCTTATTTGTTTTTGTCTTTTTGTGTTGGAACATCAGATAGAGTGCCTTGTATTATTTGCCCCGGGTCTCTGCGCTATTGGTTCAATTCATGCCGAGGTCCACTTCACTTTCCATCATTCCAGGTTTGATAAATAAAGTATCAAATACTGGAACAGTTCTCTCGAAATTGGCTATGTTGCATGGGAAGAAATTTCGTAGAGGCACATCTGTTTCACAAATGCAGCAAGGCTGTTGAAAATTTCAAGAACAAACCGTTGTGTATTTAAGCACTTGAAGGTTGATTTGTTTACTTCTTAATTTATTATCGTTCACATTTTTATTCTTTATTATTGTTGTCATTTATTAGGCGGCGAACTCGCAGGATTGCTACTGCGCTAGGCAAAATGCTTAGCGTCATTTTGTCCGTCTTTACGTTCAGAGTTCAAATTCTGTCGAGGTCGACTTTGCCTTTCGTATTTCTAGGGTCGATAAAATAAGTACCAATCAAGAACTTGGGTCGATGTAATCTCTCTGTCTGTCTGTCTGTCTCTCTCTCTCTCTTCGCCAAAATTTGAAATCCTTATTATTGATTTCAGTTTTTGGCACAAGGCCAGCAATTTCGGAAGAGGGGATAAGTCGATTACATCGATCTCAGTGTTCAACTAGTACTTATTTTATTGACCCCGAAAGGATGAAAGGCAAATTCGACCGCGGTGGCATTGAAACTCTGAATATCATTATCATCCATATTACTGAGATAGAATCGTTAGAGCGCCGGAAAAACTACTTTGCGATATTTGCTCCTCTTCTTTTCGTTCTAAGGTCGACTTTGCATTTCATCTTTTCGGTATCGATAAAACAAAGTACCAGCTAAGTTCTGGGGGATGGAATTGACTAAATCCTCCCCTCAAAAGCTGATGCGTTTTTGTCAAAATCTGAAATACTTATTGATTTCTAATTCTGGCACAAGGTCAACAATTTCGGAGAGAGGGCATGTCGATTAAATCGGCCCCCAATGTTCAACTGGTACTTTTTTATTTATCGACTCCGAATTGGATGAAAGGCAAAGTCGATCTCGGTGACATTTGAACTCAGAACGTAGAGACGGACGAAATGCCGCTAAGCATTTTGCCCGGCATGCTAACGATTCTGCCAGCTCACCGCCTTAATTTGAAATACTTATTAAGGTACAATCGTTAGAGAGTCGGAAGTATATGCTTTGATGTATTTATTCCGGTTCATTACTTGTGGGTTCAAATCTCGTCCGGTTGTAATTTACTTGTCATCCTTTCAGGGTCGATAAAATATTATACCAGTCAAAGACTGTGATCAGTTGTATTGATCAAACTCCTCCCCTCAAAATTCCTGCCCTTGTGCCTATATCTAAATGATGGCGATCACCTGTCCTGTTAGCGCGCAGAGACCACCAAACATTGTTTTCCTCTCTATCTGTCTAACTCACACACAAATACACACATTATGAATCAGAACCAGAATTTCCATCCATCAGTGTTCAGTTGTTCAAAAACCAAAGAGAAAATGGATAACTATGGACAACTGCTCCGAAACCTGCAGCTTCTATACCCAGATAATAAGTTCCAATTTATACCAATAATAATTGGTGCTCTTGGTTTTGTGACTAAATGCCTTAGCTAGAGTTTTCATAAAGAGAAATGAATCATCTAACACGTACATTACAATTACAATCTTTAAGCAGAAGCGTAAAAATATACAAGACTTTTCACAATTTCAAAATGTGAATACATTTTTGTTATCAACATTCCAACGATGTAGCTTTGTATTTCTGTTAGGAACCTGCCCCTTGCTTAGAGAAAGATTTTAAATAATTAAGAATAGTACATACATACATACATGTATAAGAAAATGAGATGACAGAGGAATAAACGATTATTTTACGAACTTTATTAGATTACAGCCGTTTCTGCAATAAAATGCAGCGGAGTCATAGTTGAGCGCCTAAGTTACACCTTATAGCTTCATCGGAACCCCATATATATTATAGCAGAGACAGCCATAA
>NC_142945.1:38273783-38305806 GCF_046866305.1 Octopus bimaculoides | reverse complement strand
CGACTATGAAGTCTTTTCCCTATATACAGTGAACTTAGGACAGCATTATCGAACATGTCCTTTTCTAAGACGGCACTAAGTTGTGATTTGAAAGAGATTTAGTTGCTAATTCTAACAGGTCAAGCGATCATGTTGGTGATCATTCATTGGCTTCAAGGTAGCATAGGAGTTGGTACAAATGACAGAGAATGGCATTCAATATACTCTACCTATTGTGAACATTTGAGTTCAAATCAAGCTGAAGATGACTTAAACGTTTCGTTGCATTCTTCCCGTTGTGCGCTTAACCAGGTACCAGTAATATATTGAAGAATGAGCAGAAGATTTTCTTCAGTTTTTTTAAAATCAAAATATGTCTGTTGCCTCATTAAAGAATAGAGGTCATCGCGTTCCCGCTCCCCTGCCATTGCTCGTATTGCTATCGTGTGCGCCCAAAGGCAGCCTTTTTTTTAATTTACGGAGAGTAGGTAACAACCCAAGTCTTCAGGATAAAACTCTTTCAGAGAGGTAATATTTAATCCTGCTTAAATGTGGACATTCTGTTAAAACAAACTATACTGCGATAGTTATCACGAGAAAAAAAAAGACTCCCGTGTTGGCTTTTACTGCAAAATGCACTCTTATTTATATAGCTAGCGGGGAGATAAATTCACACCACATCCAGTAGCGAGACCACCAGATCACGTGATTTCGACCTTCCTAGAACTTGTCAATGATGTACACTCGACCGCTAGAGATAGCAGCGATTCCTCATCTGACCAACGATGTATAGAGAAATAGTACCAGAACAGGTGCTGGTGTTGCGATTAATCAGTTAGTTTGTTAAAAAAAATATACATTAGTGACGGAGGCAGTATTAATACTGATAGACAATGTTATTCCCATTTAAACATGGATGTTCTGTTAGAACAAACTATACTGGCGTAGTTGCAATGAGAGAAACCCTCATATTGGGTTTTGATGCAAAATACACTCCTGTTTTTATTGCTATCGGGGACATAAATCCCCGCCACCACCAGATCACGTGATTTTGACCTTCTTTGACCTTGTGATTGATGAACGCACGACCGCTAGAGGTAGCTACGACTCATCTTCCCCGCCAGAGATATTAAAATAACAGTGCCAGAACAGGAGCTGGTATCGCGATTAGCCAGTAAGCTTGTTAAAATCTCGTTGAGCTCATTGTAATATCCTTGTTTTGTTTTTACTAACAATCTATCCTTCACGCATCTCCTATTTTCTAACCCAACTGCACTTCTCATTTTTACATCACCGGCATATCCATGGAGCCAATCTCAGTTTTTCACCATTCTCTTTATCTTTTTCATTATTACTCTGAGCAAAGAGGTTATACTTCCCCAAAAATTTTAGTTGTTTTCTTTTGCTATTGTCATTAAAAACACATTTATTTTCTGTGGCTTTCTTTCTTTTTCCTTGGTATTTTCCCGACAGCTTGGGAACTTCTCTCCGCAACCATGATCTCTTCTTCGTCAAACAGTAATGAAATGCTACTCCAACTTGCTACTGTTAGGGGATATGTGTCCTCTTGCAGAAGTAACCGTTTTTTTTTTGCCAGAACTAGGCACGAACTAGTAGCAATCTTACTCTGCTACTCCCGGAACTGTGATTGATGTTGCTCTAGAAAATGGAGCTTGATGTTCTTGTTGCTTCGACTAGTTCCTTCTGCTTTGTCTCTTTGTTTTGTTTGCTAGTCTTTCCAGTTATTTCCAGTTCCTCAAAGCCAAAGGCCCTGAAGTGGTTCTTACTGCATGTGTAGCAACTAGGGATTTTACCCCAGCACCGTCAGACTTATGCTCTTTGTCTCGACGTCTCTAAGCGGTGACAGCTCCAGTAGAGGCCTTTTGGCCTTCAAGATCCGTTAGGATTTGTAAATACAGTTTGACGCTCCCGCCGCCAACCCTGCTTTAATTAGCTGCTAATGTGTGATTCAAACGTATCGATCAGCCACAGAGTCAGGTCGTCTTCAATGTCTCTTATTGTTACTCTTACACAGAGAGGACCAAAAGTCACACACCAATAAGTTCAGTACACTCCGAAAATGTCAGACACGCTTCAATTTTTCTAAAATAAAATAGGATAAATAAAATGATGATGAATACACACGTACTTGTACATGATGAATAAAGCGAATAATAATAATAATAATAATAATAATAATAATAATAATAATAATAATAATAATAATAACAATAATAATAATAATAATAATAATAATAATAATAATAATAATAATAATAATGATAATAATAATAATCATAGAGATCAGCTACTGTCAATAAAGCCATAACTGAAGACATCCACAGAAAAAAAAGGGTCTAAGTATGCCTGGATCGATTACCGAAAGGCTTTTGATAGTATTCCCCACACATAGATCCTAGAAACACTAGTCATGAACAAGGTAGCACCAATAATCATAAAATTTATAAAACATTTCATGAATAAATAGTAGACAGTGCTACAGCTCCAGACAAATGAGGGACTCATAATAACTCAAGAATCCCTATTAAAAGAGGAATATTCCAGGGAGACACACTCTCTCTACTCCTTTTCTGCTTAGCACTAACATCTTTATCGGACATGCTAAACAGAACTGGATGTGAATACAACTGTGACAGCAAAACAATCAGCCATCTCTTGTATATGGATGACCTAAAACAAATGATAAACAACTGGAAACATTACTACAGACAGTACATGGATTTACCAAAGAATTAAATATGAAAGTTAGCTTAGAAAAGAGTAAAACTAGTTAAGAGTAGCAACATCACACAAGATAAAGCAAATGAAACAAGAGAATTAGACCAACGCCAGGCATACAAATATTTAGGAATGTATGAGCTAGATACGATACAACACACACAAAGAAAAGATAAAAATGGAATACTATAAACGAGTCAGATTAATATTGAAAACAGAGCTCAATGCGAAAAACAAAATAATAGGTATTAACACTATAGCCGTCCCAGTTATAAGTATCTATATTCTTAACTAAATGAACTAATCAAAATAGGAAAAGAAAGAAAATAACGACAGGATTTAGAATGCACCACCCAAAATCTGACATAGAAAGGCTATATATACATATACAATGTATCGAAGGTGGTAGAGGTCTTATACAACTAGAAAACTATTACAAAATAGGCACCATAGGACTACAGAAATACCTACTTCAGAAGCAAGGAAAACTAATACAAATAGCCTCAGAGCACAAACAAAACAAAAAATTGATATCTGATAGCAAATTCAGAGGTAAACTGAATCCAGTTGAGCTGACGGCATGGGATTCATTCGTATTAGTTGTACAGAACTTTCTTGGAAATCATAGAGCTGAAAACTATGCTGATTTAATAAACAACATGCTAACAGCGTATGAAAGGATGGGATGCCGAATGTCCCTTAAAATGCCCTTCTTGATTTTGTTTTCCAACGAATCTTGGTGCCGTTAGTGATGAGCATGGTGAGAGGTTCCACTAGGACATATCTGAGACGGAAACGAGAGATCAAGGCCGGTTCAATCCACACGATGGATGACTACTGCTGGTTCCTACAACAGGAGACTAGCACGACGCATAAACGCAAGAGCAAGTGTCTCAAACATTTCTGAGCTGAGCATATCAAAAATAGAGTATTCCTTTAACATAAATATACTATGTACCATTATATTATAATACTGTTTGCCTTGAACATAAATATGCTATATACAATACTAATATACTATTATAATAATTATTTACCTTGAACTTAACTATTCCTGATTCTAATATAGTATTAATATATGATTATGCGCCTAACTCCAAATTCTGACGTGCTACAGCAATTCTGAGTTCAGATTCAGAATCAGCGTACTAGATTTAGTTTAGTACAGCACCATTTGTCTCGGTAGCAGACAATAAATCTTTTTTGTTGCCCAGTTTATAATTTACGCGGCTTCATACCAGTAAAAACTAGCTTTTCCTGACTCAATTTACGCGGATAATATAACAAAGGTTCGGAGTAGTTTGTTACACACACACACACACACACACACGCATGCATACAAGTATACCTAACGCTTGCCTAACACTCCTTTGATAAGTGTTATACGCTAAACGAAGCGTAAATGTAAATACTGCAGTGTTTCTCAACCTAATATATGACGTATAGCGATTATTGCCAAAGATTGCTCGCAATGCAACTGTATTGAATCCGCTACTCTAGAACGACTAATGCTCATACATAGACATACAAACTCTAGATTATTTCTATGCATAATACGACTGAAAGCTGACTTAATCTTTGTTTCTGAGTGCATATTATTAGATTTGAAAACAAATTACGAAATGATTATATCAAGAAACTGCAAGAACAATTATTATGTATAATATTTACCATCTTTGCTTTGTGTGTGCTGATCTCACCTTGCGCAGACACAACGCAATCAAACGCACACAAACGCATACATACGCACATGCACCTATACTCACACGTACATACATACATAAATACATACACACATACATACATACATACATATATGTATACATATGCGCTCTAAATTCGCATGTATAGAATATACACCTGTGGTTTATATCCGTATCTGTATGTGTTTATATGTATGTAAATGGTATATATATAAACACACGCGCGATCGCACACATTCACACATACACACATGCTCATATATATATATATATATATATATATATATATATATATATATATATATACACATACACACATATGTATAGATAGTTAGAAATATAGATATGTTTATTTCACAGTGAACGTATCGGCATATACATACATACATACATACATACATACATACATACATACACATACATACATAGTACATACATACAGATATATACATGTGTATATGTATGCATGTAAGCGTGTTTCTGTTTGAGTGCGTGTGCCTGTGTGTGTATATGCGTGTGTTTGTGTTGGTATATGTGTGCGTGTATTCCATTTATCTCACAATCTTTTTCTTCACACCTAGTACACGTAATACTAACCTTATTACCCCTGCAAGTACGCAACGTGCCAACAGGTTAATAATTAATATTTAAGGGCTAATCACACCACACATGTGAGTTGTTATCTTTAGTAGGGGTTGAAATAACAAAAGGGATCAAATACTTCACATAGCTTTGCTGTAGCTATATTACGTGTTGTGGCTATGTTTTGAAAGATGAGAGTGGAGACAAAGGCATTATATCTCCCTATAGCTCGTCCTGCCTTCTTAGTGCTCAGTCAGTCCCCTATCTTAAATGGGGCCCTCTATGATGTAGCTCAACATGTCAGAAATAGCTGCTAAATTTTCATCAAATTTAGAGCCGATGTCTCAAGAAAAGAGGAAAAGATACGTTGGTTAGTGTACTCCTAGGTATGTGTTGGCACTCCGTCGCTTACGACGTCGAGGGTTCCAGTTGATCCGATCAACGGAACAGCCTGCTCGTGAAATTAACGTGCAAGTGGCCGAGCACTCCACAGACACGTACCCTTAACGTAGTTCTCGGGGGTATTCAGCGTGACACAGTGTGACAAGGCTGACCCTTTGAATTACAAGCACAACAGAAACAGGAAGAAAGAGTGAGAGAAAGTTGTGGTGGAAGAGTACAGCAGGGCTCGCTACCATCCCCTGCCGGAGCCTCGTGGAGCTTTAGGTGTTTTCGCTCAATAAACACTCACAACGCCCGGTCTGGGAATCGAAACCGCGATCCTAAGACCGCGAGTCCGCTGCTCTAACCACTGGGCCATTGCGCCTCCACACTCCTAGGTAAACAGAGGCTGGAAAAGTCAAAGAGCGGATGGCTATGACAAGAAAGTCTTTAGATGATTTAAGTCCGAGGGATCCGGGGTAAACAACAATAAGACAAATAATCAACAGCAGCGGCTGCAGCAGCAACAGTAACAACAACGGCAGCAGCAGCAGCAACCATAAGAGCAACAACATGTATAGATAACAACAACAGCAGCAGCAGCAGCAGTAGCAACAATAACAACAACAACGACGGCAACAACAACAAAAACAACAACGTCGGCAACAATAGCAGTTAACGACGATGACAACAGGAACAAGAACAACAAACAACAAAAACAACAACAACGTTTACGACGACAACCGCAACATCATAGGAGCATCTAGAAATAGTAGAAATAGCAGCCTTGAGGCAGACCCTATTGTTTATAAAATAGGAAGGACACTGGAAAAAATGTATCTTAGCTACAGCTACACAATTTTAAAAAAACGGGAAAGCGACGGTCGGAGTACCTCCGGCAATATTTGTTGCGTCAGAGATGACCAAGAGTTAATCCAGCGATTTTTAAACGTATTAATGTCCAGTCCTGTCCAACAAATTGTTACTGAAAATTTGTTGCTTCTTCCCTAGTAATGAGCAGGACCGGCCCAAGCTGGTGCCCGGGGCAATCTGAACTTCTGTGTGTACAAGCTGACGGTCGTGGAAATTTCCTTGTTTTGTCACGCCCTCCTTAGCGCCCCCTAACCCATGGTGCCCCCTAGCCCATGGCGTCCCTGGCGACTGTCCAAGCTGCCGGTACCTTGAGCCCGCCCTGCTAATGAGATGAAGAAGCAGAACATGTATCTATATAATTCTCCTTTCTTCGCCATGGTGTTGGACAAATTTAAAAAATCGGAAATCACTTTTATTCTATTAAATGTGTGGAGGCGCAATGGCCCAGTGGTTAGGACAGCGGACTCGCGGTCATAGGATCGCGGTTTCAATTCCCAGACCGGGCGTTGTGAGTGTTTATTGAGCGAAAACACCTAAAAGCTTCACGAGGCTCCGGCAGGGGATGGTGGCGAACCCTGCTGTACTCTTTCACCACACCTTTCTCTCACTCTTACTTCCTGTTTCTGTTGTGCCTGTAATTCAAAGGGCCAGCCTTGTCACACTGTGTCACGCTGAATATCCCCGAGAACTACGTTAAGGGTACACGTGTCTGTGGAGTGCTCAGCCATCATAATCAAATGGCAGGAAAACAGACAAACTTTGAGTTTTAGTATAATACTAGTTATAACCCTCATGAAATAATTTCATAGATTGGAACTCCTGGATTTCTACTGCACAGAACTCTCTACATGTACTCTTCTGTGCCATCTTCACTCTCATATTCTCTTGACACATAAAAGCGAGCTCATTCATACTAAATATTTCTGCTCTACATTTCCAACTTAGATCTGTTATTCACACAGTTTCTCACTCACTTATTTCCAGCACACTGCGTCAGGTCCTACTTCATCTCACTTCCAACTATCATCCATACAACGTCTCTTGTCTTCCTACCAGTCACACCGTCTCATTTGTCCTCTCACTTATATAGTGTCTCGATTGCTTCTTTCACCTACACTGCATTTCAATCCCTCTTGCCATCTACGCAACTTCTTTTCCTCTCGCCACACATTTTTTTCACTTCTGGGTTTCGCTTCTTCCTATCACCTTCGCAACCTTTCATATTCTCCGTGGATTAAAAAAAAATAGAGAGAGTATATTGACTAGCGTCATATCTACATGGAGATTAATCAGACAGTAAACACTCTCCTTTTCCATCCCCAGAGAGATAGCCTATAGCTATTTATATCAAATACAAATCTCGATTCAGTTATAAAACCCACTTTGTTAAACCATATAGTTTAGGGAATACGAATTTCCTTCTCTAATAACAATTTAGTGATCCGGTTTCGACTCCTGGTTACAACATGCTTTTGAAGGAAAGTCATAAATGTTATTTCATCTCATTTCAAACAGGAAACACTCTAGTGTATTGCTTTCTCCAAAAGCTTGTAGATATTTCCTCAGCAGTGTCCTTAGGGCTTGTCAAATATTCCACGAGAGACTTGATTAAGCATTCCGATTTTGGCTTTTCTTCTCCACCTTCTTTATCCGTTCATTTCTTGCTTTTTATTTATTCTGACGTTCATTTCATGTATTTTTTTAGTTTTCTTTTATGTTTTAACCCTTACACTTCTTGTACATTTTAGTTTAGTGTCTCTTTGATCTTTCAAGTCTTTCAATGTTAATTCCACTGCAGGCCTCTTGAAATCTCTCCAGAAGTTTGTGAGGGAATATCAGTGGCAGATCACAGACAAATTTGGCTGCAATAATTAAGTTATTATCGAGTGAATCCATCATCATCATTGTCATCATCATTGTCGTGGTCGTCGTCAACCCCCCCCCCCCCACTATCATCACAATCAATGGAAAAGAGTGACAAATGAAACAAAAAAATTTGAATCACGAGAATTACATTAAAAGGTATTTCGTTGTGATTGATGTTATGTTCTAAGTAAGATAGGTCACAAATTCAATAAACATTACTTATATACACCTGCACAATAATATCGTTGTTGACTTATAGTATAAGGTTATCGTTTACTACCGAGAACGGAGGAACATACTGGAAAACAGTTTCATATCCAAGTGGACGAAACCGTCTCCCGAGGATAAAACTACCTCAAAGCGTTTTGCATAGAATTAACTTCCTTGGGACTCACTTACTACAAAGGGTGTTCATTAAAGATTTCCCCTGACCCACTTCCGATTATTACAGGAAACGGAACTTGTACAAGTATAATTATACATGTCTCTAGATGTCAAATTGTAAATTGTAGCTTTCCACTCGTATTCGTTTGTATTTTACGGCTGCTGAAGTGGACTAAAGTTCTATAATCTGAATGCAGATCAGTGATCAGGTTCTTATACTTGAAAGGTCGTACACCAAAAGAGACTTTCGATGAGATAAAACAAGTTTATGGTGACGATGCACCAGTATACGACGTAATCAAGCACTAGCATCGCCAGTTCAAATATGGTCGGGCATCGATGGAAACTGCTCCTATTCCTGGACGACCACATTCCGCCACTGAAGTCAACATCATCCATGAAGTGGAAGCCGCCATTCTGGAGGATCACCGCGCAACTATTCGGCAACTAGTCCAAAAAGTGCAGATAAGTGTAGGGTTCGTGGAAAAAATCCTTCACGAGCTTTTGCACATGTGGAATTTGTCTGCACGATGGATTCCTCGGATGCTTACGCCATTCCAGAAGCCGGAACGAATCAATTGCTTTCAGGTTCTTTTGGCAATGTGCCAAGAAAACGAGAAAGACTTTTTAGGCAGACTTATGACACATGATGAAACATGGTCCATCACTGTGATCCTGAGACTAAACTCCAGTCGAAGCAATGGAAGTATGATAACTCACCACCTCCAAAGAATGCTCGTGTCCAACCCTCAGCAGGCAAAGTGATGCTCACAGTCTTTTGGGACCAGCGTGGAGTAGTGACGATGGGTTTTCTGGAAAAGGGCATCACAGTTAACGGGGAATTTTATGTTTCCCTGCTGCAGAAATTTGGGGACGCCATCAAAACAGAGAATCGTGACATGCTGACCAAAGGAGGCTGCCTCCTCCAAGACAATGCCCCAGTTCACAATGCGCATGTTGCCCAGATGAAAGCACATTCCTGCGGCTATGAAATCCTTCCTCATCCCCCTTACTCTCCCGACCTCGCACAACCTGATTTCCACCTCTTTCCAACCATGAAGTCTTCTTTGAAGGGGAAGCACTTTTCGGATGATGATGAACGTATTTCCGAAGTAAAGTCTTGTCTCCAGACGTAACCTACCGACTTTTCAGACGAAGTCTTCACAGCCGCATAAAGCGATGGAAGAAGTGTGTCACCATTGGTGGTGGCTATATAGAGAAGAACTAATAATTATGCCAAGTTTGGTTTATCCCAGTCCTTTGGAAGTGGATCAGAGGAAATCTTTAATGAACTCCCCAGGTACTTGGCATAAGGGCATATACGCACCGCATACAATAGCATAGCTGGGTAGAAAGTGGGGGCTTAGTCCGCTCCAGCAACACCGTTATGGGGAGGTGCTTTTGGGTCTGCTGTGTAAATCTGTAGAGGCTACACTGAAATACAAGAGGGAGGAAATCCAATGTCTATACCAGACGGCACACTCTCTACCTTACACCACTGCCCACTCCATATAGGATATATATCATAATTAGCCTTAGTGACATATTTATCACCATAAGTATTCGGGAAATGTTGGTATAAATTACGAATCGGAGCAAAGACAATAGGCCAATAAAAATGAGACAGTAGACGAAGGAGTCAGCTTCAGGTTCACGATATATAGGAAGTTGTGACATCATACTTCGTAACAAGTCTACAAATATGAGTCTCACCGGGCGGTGCAAACACTCACACACATACACACACGCGCGCGCACACACACACACAGACACACACACACAGGCACACACACACACACACACACACACACACACACACACACACATACACACACACAGACTCATACACACACACTTAGACATATATCATATATCCAATAAGTTATTCCTGCATGCGTGCTTACATACATACGTATTCGTATGTATATATACGTACATACATACACGCACACGCACACAAATATATATATATGGATATATGTATCTCTCTCTCTCTCTCTCTCTCTCTCTCTCTCTCTCTCTCTCTATATATATATATATATATATATATATATATATATATATATATATATATATATACATATATATATATATCATTCTGTATATATATATATATAAATGTATATATACATGCACATATATATATATATGTTTATTAATACACATATATAGTTCGTAAAAATTGAGATCTTCTGTTGTTTAGGTCTTAATGATAAATATATCACTTTCCTTTTCTTAATTGAATGTTACTTTTCAATTATATCACTAAAATTCCCTTCCCTTTGTTTGAAAACCGTCTTATTATTTTCTCTTACTGTTATTATTATTGTCTTTCGTAACTGTTAAGGTTCTATGTTTTTAATATTGGCTTTGCGTCCATCAAACGTTCAATCGAAACTTTTTCTCTTATCCAATGAGCTAATTAGATATCTGTATTGATTTGAAAAATTGCTTACAGTAATACAGACATGTAAATAATTTATTTATTATAAGACATAATAAAACATATTATCTCGGCATGTTTTAAGTTGTGAAACAACTGTTGAAAGATAAAAAAAATTCTAATTGTAAAATAAATTTAGTATTCTATATTTCTCGTCATTTATAACTTCATATATATATATATATATATATATATATATATATATATATATATATATATATATATATATATATATATATATATATATATATATATATATTATGTGTATTTCTTCTATCTTAATGAATAAAAATTCTTCTGATAGAATAAATGGGTTAATAGAAACCAATGTAGCAAAGAACACAAAATAACTGTAATTTAGTTCCTGTTTTTAAGGCAGGAACTCCTTGAAATTTTGGGTATTTGAGTATATATATATATATATATATATATATATATATATATATATATATATATGAAGTTATATATATATATATATATATATATATATATATACATTATTCATATTACATACATACATATACATATATATATGTATATATATTGATAGTAATGGTAAGACAGCAAAATGGTAAGACAACAGAAGAATGAAAGAGACCTCGATATTATGTAAATAGAGAAATTTATCTGTAAATATAATATATGACAATTATTCGGTAGCCCTGATAAAATCCGAGTTTCAGCATATCGGGGCGGAAACCCACCCTCCATTCTCCGAGCTTTCCGGTGCCTTCAGTCCGACCCCTCCACCTCCCACATCTTCCCTAATCGACCCCTCCCCTCCTTAAAACGAGCCCATAACCTACGAAACCTCTTGGTCCACAGCTTCTTCCCCAACCCAACCTCCCAACCTGGCTCGTTCCCTTGCTCCCGCCCACGCTGCCGCACTTGCCCTTACCTCTCCAACACCACCCTCCTCACCAGCACCCATCACCGACCCTATCGCATCACCGACTCCTTCACCTGCACTTCCGCTAACATTATCTATTGTATCTCCTGCTCTCTCTGCCATTCTCTGTACATCGGACAAACGGGGCGCCGCCTGGCCGACCGATTTGCGGAACACCTCCGAGACATCAACGTTGGCAATGACACCCCGGTGTCACGCCATTTCCGGTCACTCCTTGCAGCAACACCTGTCCGTGTTTGGATTGTCCATGCACAGGGGCCATTCGGACTCCCGTTTGCACCGTGAACAGGGATTAATCTTCTCTTTTCGCTCCTTTGCGCCACATGGGCTCAACTCCCCTCCCCTCTTCATCTAACCCCCTCCCTCTGCCTCTCTCCCCACCCTCCCTCTGCCTCTCTCCCCACCCTCCCTCCTACCACCCATCTCTCCCCTTTCCTCCCACCCACCCCCTCTTGCTCCGACTCCTACTTCTCTGTACGTCTCTTCACCTCTCTTCACTCCTACTTCTCTTCACTCCTACCTCTCTTCACTCCTACTTCTCTTCACTCCTACTTCTCTTCACTCCCACTTCTCTTCACCCCTACTTTTTCTCTCCTCTCTCTTTCTTACTCTCTTACCCTCTTACTCTCTCTCACTCTCTTCTCTCTTACTCTCCCCTCTCTCACTCTTACCCTCTTACTCTCTCACTCTTACTCTCTTACTCTCTCTCACTCTCTTCTCCCTTCCTCTCTCTCACACACACAGCCCCTCGTTCTTCGATCACCGTTCTTTCTCCCCCTTTTGTTATCTCCCCCTTTTCTTAGCTCTCCTGTGTAAACTTTCTAACTTCCGGTCAGCAGAAGCTATGATAGATCGCTGACCAAAACATTCAATTTTTTCTCCGTGTTTTTCTCCTTGTTTTCTCCGTATTCTTTCTGTTGAAGAGCGTAGCTCGAAACGTTCAAGACTTTCCGTATTCCCGAGCGTCATACTAATATATCCTTTTGTTGTTTACACCACTTGTCCTCGTCTGTTGTTTTTTTTTTCGTACATTCTCCCATATATATATACATTATTCATATTACATACATACATATACATATATATATATACATGTATATACATACATATGTATATATATATGTATGTTTACATATATATATATTTATATATGCGTGTGTGTATGTATGTATGTATGTATGTATGTATCTGTCTGTCTGTCTGTCTGTCTGTCTGTCTGTCTATCTATCTATCTATCTATCTATCTATCTATCTATCTATCTATCTCAATCAGTTAGTAAGTAATATAGTACATGGTGTAGACTTTGTTTATATATCCAGTACATTTGAAGCAACTTGAATTATTTTGCTCTTTGCTAACTTTCAGGATCCTGAAAGGTCACAGAACACGAAACGTGAATGGCGGTTAAATTCACAACTCAATGTCAATCAGTAACTTTCGTCGTTTTTTAGAAATAACCGGTGTATGACTATCTGGAAAGTTGGTCACCAAAATGCAATTCTGAGTAAAGTACTTTTACATTCATCATTGTCTATGCATGCAAATCACTTTCGCGAAGGCGAGTGGCCTAGTGGTTAGGGTGTTGCATTCATGATCGCCAGATCGTGGGTTCAATTCCTTGGGCCGCGCGGCGTGTTGTGTTCTTGAGCAAAACACTTCATTTTACGTTGCTCTAGTAGTGTGTTAGGACAGGCACGTCAAAGAAATAACACAACGTTTCCACTGTGTATCGCAAAAGACGACTAAAAGAGTTTGATATATGATTTGGACTTCGATCTCGTAAAACCCACACCGACAACGACTATCCGAACAGACTCATGGGCCTGAGGATTGTCACCTGAGTGGCACAAAGGCATCATCCGCCAAGAGTAGGGAATCAGGAACAAATGGTGGATGTAGCTACGTGTTATTATAGCGCATGCCTTTATACTACTATTACATGTAAATCACTTACCGCGCCACCACCAATTTTGTCTAAGGAAATGGCAAAGCCAATAAAACATGTCAACAGTGTCGTCAGAGAAACTTCCGTAAGACCCCACAAAGCCACAATAGATACGACACATCACTCCACCCAAGAGCTTTCACAATTCCGCCAAAGTAGTACTTATGTGGTCCATACATAAGTACCACTCTCTGGAATGGTACTTATGTATAGACTGCTATATGTGAGCAGGTGTGTACGTATAAACATTTACTGGCATCACAAAATTCTATCTTTGCCATGCGATAGATATGGCCCGATAAAATGAGAAACGGGTGAAGATATAATTGGTTAAAAAACAAACAACAATAATAAAATACATAAATGTGATACCCCAATGTGGCGGATGTGCAATAACCAAAACTCCTAAAAGAATATATAATTTACGTTTAAATTTGATGAGTTTTTTTTCTTTTCAATGAAGTAAAAATCACATTTTCATTCGTTCCATCATCAAAACAACTTAAAAGTATACGTAGTAGTGAATATTTAAAACTTTCGTATTGAGGTCGTTGTGTATGCCGTTTTGACATTGCGAACCCAATCGCAATATAATAATGTGTGCATTGAATTAAATATTGAAACGTTTGAAATAAATAACGTTCTTTACTGCTTAATATTAGAGGGAAAAGAAACCGATGCATATTTTATTAGGAATATTCTTAGCTGCATTTGCCTGAGATGGGAAGTAATCATTTTATGCGAATATTCGTTTTAAATAGAATTATACATACGTGCATACATATACATTCATGCGTACATACGTGCATACGCACATACATTCACACGTACATACATCACACACACATACATGCATACACGTATACACATTTACATACATATGTATATATAATTATTTACATATGAATAGTTATCACTCTGTATATATATATATATATATATATATATATATATATATATATATATATATATATATATATATATATATATGTGTGTATATTTGTGTACATATATAATTATTAATAAATATATGTATGCACATATATGCACATATCTATACGCATATATATTTATGTGTGTGTGTGTGTGAGTATTTGTGTACATATATAATTATATATATATACACACACAGAGGTATATATATTGCTGACATCATAAGAATTTGTAAACCTTCGAGAGAACGTGAAATAATTTATTGTTTTAGAACTGGATCTTGAAGTACGCATAAATCAGTAAATAATAACATGTAAATACTGGGTTTGTAAACCCTTTCTGGATAGGAAAATTCGACGTCCGCCGATGCGACTCGAACCCACACCTGCTGTGGATATGACAGGCTTTCTACCATTGGACAAAAGCAACCTTTCGAATTTCTCTATCTTGTATAGAAACTTTACTCTTACCAGTGAGAATGGTATATTGCAGACGTGAAAGGATTTAAAACTACTTAAAATATAGTTATAATAATGAAGTCAAACCAAACAGTGATATTTTGAAATATTTTAATATGTATCTAACAGTTTTGCGTAATATATTGCACAAACTTGAAACGTGCATATTAAACGATTTCAAAATAGTACGATTTGGTTTGACTTCGTTATTACAACTGATACGATTCTATACCAGTACAAACTAGCCGGTTTTGTATTTGGTTTGCAAAATTCTTTATGTGAAATCGTGTGTTGAAGCAAATTTAATTGTTTCTTGGGAGAGTCATCACGCCAATATCAATAACACACGCACCAGTACAATTCCATTACTTTATTATAAGTCAACTGGTTAAATCTATCCAACTAACTAATCAATCGTATGTTTAACTTGTTGGTCAAACAATCAATGTTGTTTCTTTCGTCGCCATTCGCAACCTTTCAGTGACTTGTCTCCCTCCGAAGGGCACCTTCATCTCTAGAAGTAGAACATGTGTGTTAAAATGGGTCTCTTAACGGCAATGTAAACTTCATATAATCAAGACACCCTTGACCCGAAGAGTAGTCTGCGGTATACACCTCGCTTGGATAAATACTCTTTCGAGATTCTACTCGCTATGAAATATGTAGCCCGGATTTTATCTACACCTTTCCTTAATTTTTGGATATTTATTCGTACACCCGGCAGCCCTGGTTGCCAACGGTAAATTATAAAATAATTTTTTTCAGATTATCGTATTTCGATACAGGAAAAATTCACACCTTCTGCACCAATAATATCGTTCTTGAAAGTTATTTTTTATATTTTCTATAGATTGCTTGAAGCTTACTTACCTCCTACACCTTGATCCTTGGATCATACCTTTATATATATATGTATATGAAAAATTGAAAAGAAATGGCTTTTCTGATAATTTTTCCATTTAATAATTAGATGACACCGAAGAACTTATAAACAGCTAATTATTAAAGTGGAAAAATTATCAGAAAAGCCATTTCTATTCATTGTTTTCAGATATAAAATACTATACCAAGGACTTTCGATTACTTTTCTACAATACACACACACACACACACACACACACACACACACACACACACACACACACACACACACACACACACACACACACACACACACCAGGGATTATCGTTCTTGATACTTACGTTTCCGCTTTTACCTCTTCTAAGCTGTTGGTATATAAGCTAATCTAGTATAGATTTTTCAATGGCTGAATGTATGTGAGCATAGCGGATGACTGATATTTGATAAATTTCCCATTTGCTTACTTATTTGATGTCAACTCAGATCGGAGACATTGTACCAAGACGCTGATATTCATAGACAGTTTTCCAGATTTTTCGATCCATATATTATGCAGTTAATTTAATAAAGATTTGGACTAGCTCAAATGTTTTTTTACGCATTAAATAAAATGTGTAAGAAAGGAAAAAAAAAAAAGAAACTGAAATAGGAATTGTAATAAAAAGATAAGACAAAAACTAAAAGCGAACACCTGGCGCTCTTCGTATATTGATTTCTTATAAGTCTACAAATATATTGGAAAGCACATAGAGTGCCATATATGTTTATATATATCTATATCTATATCTATATATATATATATATATATATATATATATATATAGAGAGAGAGAGAGAGAGAGAAAATTATATATATATATATATATATATATATATATATATATATATATATATATATATATATATATATATATATATATATATATATATATATACATACATACATATATCTGTCTGTGCGTGTGTGAGAGTGTAGGGTGTGTGTGTGGATGTGGTTCAATAGCCATTTCAATCTAACTATATACATACGCACAAACATTCACACAAACATACATATGAACACAAACACATTCATACACACACACACACACTCATACACGCGCACACACATATATATACCCGTGCTCATGCACACTCAAATGCACATCCGGTATGGGGTTGTTACGTGCATGAAGACAGAATGATGGGTAGATTCTTGCCTGGGTACCACATAAACTTTTTTGAATGCTCCACATGAAAATATTGACATCATATGTATGTATGTATGTCTGTTTGCATGTATGTATGTGTGTGTATGTGTGTGTGTGTATGTATGTATGTATGTATGTATGCAAGTATGTGTGTGTATATGTGTATGCATGTGTGTGTGTATGTATGTGTGTGCATGTATGAATGTATGTATGTTTGAATACATGTATGTATGCATGCATATACTTAAGAATGTACGCATCGCTGTAGGTATTTATGTATGCATGTATATATGTATCTCTATGTTTATTTGTATATATATATATATATATATATATATATATATATACATTCACACGCACACATACACACAGACACGTACACACACTCACACACACAAACACACATACTCATACACACTCCAAACCTCTATCCCTCCCTCACACACAGAAACGTGCGCGCACACACAATACACACATTCACATACATAGATGCACACATACATATATGTACGTATGTGTGTATTCATCCATCCATCCATGCATACCTACAATTATATATATATATATACATACGTTTATATCCATATATATATGTATATATATATGTATATATATCTATATATATAATATATCTATCTGTATATAATATATACATATACATATATACATATATATATACATATATATATATGTGTATATATATATATATATATATATATATATATATATATATATATATATATATATATATATATATATACGCATATACATATATGTACACTCAGATATAGATGTTTATATACACACATGCAAACACATATATGTACATGTGTTGATGAATAACTATATATATATATATGTGTACATGTATGTATGTATGTGTATATATATATATATATATATATATATATATATATATATTTATGACTATACCACGTATACAGATACGTATATGTATATATATATATATATATATATATATATATATATATATATATATATATGTATGTGTGTGTGTGTGTGTAACTATATATACACATGTGGGTGTTTGCATGTGTGTGTGTATATAGATTGGCATATGTGTATATATCTATATGTATATATGAAAATGTGTGTGCATATATATATATATATATATATATATATATATATAGGGAGAGAGAGAGAGAGAAAGAGAGAGAGAGAGAGAGAGAGGGAGGGAGGGAGAGAGAGAGAAAGAGAGGAGAAAAGGTGAAAGGGAAAAGAAGTGTGTGTGTGATAGAAAGTGAGAGAAAGAAATGGCGGTAGTGGTGGCGGGTGTGGAAGAGAAAACAGTAGCTGTGGCAACCTCTATGAGATGCCCCTCGATAAAGAGTTACATTAATATAACCCCAGCACAAAGGAACATTTTCAAACAAAGGGACATTAAAAGGCCTATAAAACTGATGATGAGGTAGACATAAATATCAGCCTATTAGCAAACCCTACCACCACCATCACTACTACTACTACTACTACTACTACTACTACTACTACTACTACTACTACTACTACCACCACCACCACCGCTGCTGCTGCTGCTGCAACTACTACTACTACTACTACTACTACTACTACTACTACTACTACTACTACTACTACTACTACTACGCCCATTGACCTAAAAACAATTTGATTGTGTGATTACATTGCTGTCGTCATCATCGTCATCAGTGTTACTGTTGCTGTTGTTGTTGTTGCAGTTGATGTCGTTGCTGTTGTAGTTGTTGCTGTTGTTCTTGGTGTTATTGTAGTGGAGTGATGCTGCTCAGCCGTAGTTTGTTTATCTGGAGGCTATATTGATTGGTTATCGATTATTGATTGGAATTTACACCTGAACATCTAGGACACTAACAACAGCAGCATCTGCAACATCGTAACAAAATAAAGGACACAAGATAAAAGAAAAAAAGACCCAACAAAATAACGCAGCACTCTCAATAAAACAACAACAACAACAACAACAACAACAACAACAACAACAACAACAATAACAACAACAATGCCAACAGTATGAATTATTCAGATTTTTTTCGTCTTCTAAACAGAACTGATTACTAACAAAGTGACAAGGAGATATCGCTTCGACGGCGGCATCCACCCACTTCTTCTTATCTCTATCTCCAGTAGACTGTAATGACTCAAGTATTTACGATGTTTTACAGAACCTCACCATTCTGTTAATTGATCTGTAAGAAGTGAAGCTGTCCCCGCCCCAGCAGTATTATTATTATTGTTATTATTATCATTATTATTATTATTATTATTATTATTATTATTGAGTGAGAGAGCAGTGCACGCCATCAAAGTGACACTGGGGTATAAATATATGAAGCCCATTATACCCATCATGACAACCCGTCTGATAAGGGTACACCAGGCACATGCATCACAACCATATGTGCGTGACATGGTGATCTTATATCAATATAAACAGGGCATAACCTCACAGGTAGGGCCCAGTTAGAATTTTATTCAGGTCGAGTAGCCCATCCCACTCAAAAGGTCCCTGAGTAAGGGTTGTTTAAGGATGTTGAACGAAACAGCCATGTTTCCAGAGTTGAATTATCCAGACCCCCAAAGAATTCTTCTTAACACATGGCTATGATGCTCCCTCACTGATTATTATTATTATTATTATTATTATTATTATTATTATTATTATTGTTCAGTAGTTTTATTTTTATAACGTGCTTTCACTTCACTACCGAGTACAGCTCTGTGTGCCTTGGGTATGTGCTGTGGTTTGCTGTGATGCTCTTATGGTTACTGTATTGAAAGTGTTTTGCGTAGGATGTGTGCAGTGCCCAGTAGTGCAATTTTCTGTATGTTATATATATTTGTAAGTCCTGGTGTTTTTGTTATGTATTTGTCTGAATATTTTATTATTATTATTATTATTATTATTATTATTATTATTATTATTATTATTATTATTATTATTATTATCATTGTCATTATTATTATTATTATTATTCAGTAGTTTTATTTTTATAACGTGCTTTCACTTCACTACCGAGCGCAGCTCTGTGCGCCTTGGGTATGTGCTGTGGTTTGCTGTGGTGCTCTTATGTTTACTGTATTGAAAGTGTTTTATTATTATTATTATTATTATTATTATTATTATTATTATTATTATTATTATTATTATTATTATTATTATTATTATTTTTTATTTAAAAAAATTTTTTTATTATCGTTATTATTATTATTGTTATTATTATTACGCTGAGCAAAATGCTTAGCGACATTTCGTCCTTTTGTACACTCTGAGTTCGAATTCCGCCGAGGTGGACTTTGCCTTTCATCCGTTTGGAGTCGATAAAATAAGTACCAGTTAAGTACTGGGTCGATGTATTCGACTTGCCCTCTTCTTTGAAATTACTGGCCTTGTGCCGAAATTTCTGCAATCACTGCTGAGAAGTTGAAACTCTAGTAGTTGATTGATTTTAATATAAAACAATAAAATGAAATAAATTATACAATTAAGGAAAAATTAAAAAAAAAATCTTAGATTCAGATCATTTATTTTGAAAATACACACAAAATACACTACTTCGTGGAATTTTTAAATATCTATGATGAATATTAATATTGAAAATAATATAACAGGCAATCTTCATTACAATATATATTAAATTAAAACTTGAACTAAAGATATAATTATTCATTGAAATGAAACCTGCGTTTGTCACATGGGGTAACTAGACAAAAGCGACGTCTACCTCCCACGACAACTGAACCACGACTGTGACAAATCAACTGCAACATACCCTCACTGAGTCAGAAGAATAGAGGAAGGGAGCAAAATAATAACAATAATAATAATAATAATAATAATAATAATAATAATAATAATAATAATAATAATGATAAAAAACAAAAAAAAATGAGAAAGCAACCATACTCTGGGATATGCCAATACACACAGATAGAGAAATTAAGGCCAATAGACCAGACATAGTTGTCAAAGATCATGAAGAAAAAAATGCTTTCTAATTGATGTATCAATACCAGCAGATGACAACGTTTCCCTAAAAGAAATGGAAAAACTTTCAAAATACAAAGACCTGGAAATAGAGGTAACTCGAATGTGGAATCTAAAAGCAGAAACAATTCCTATCATAGTAGGTGCCTTAGGTATAATAAAAAAATTATTCAGACAAATACATAACAAAAACACCAGGACTTACAAATATATATAACATACAGAAAATTGCACTACTGGGCACTACACACATCTTACGCAAAACAATTTCAATACAGTAACCATAAGAGCATCACAGCGAACCACAGCACATACCCAAGGCACACCCAGCTGCGCTCGGTAGTGAAGTGAAAGCACGTTATAAAAATAAACCAGTGCATAATAATAGTAGTAATAATAATAATAATAATAATAATAATAATAATAATAATAATAATAATAATAACAATAATAATAAGTCGCCTACTAGAAATTACGAGTATTTCTAAAAAATTGGGCTGACAACATACGCCATGTAACTAACGAAGGGTTAAATAAAGCAGTAAAAAGTGAATAGATTTTAATTTCTTTTTGTTTTTCTGCATTTATTCTGTAAAGACTCTCTAAAATATTTTGAAATGAAGTATATTTTGAACGTTTTAGAGATTACTCTTGTTGCTAAATGAATCTTTAAGAAGTATGTTTTCTGGTCTTTTGTTAGAGAATCCCTAAATCTTTACACAATTTCACTATTTGTTTATGTAGATAAGATCTGTTTTCTGTCATCCAATTTCTATTCCTGAACTGTTTGTAAAAAATCCGTATGGGATACAAACAAAATATGCAACGTTTTATAGAACTTTGCCATTCCATTAATGGTTTCGAACAGAAATAATAGTGTCTGTCTTTTTCTTTTCTACTATTCTTTTAGCGACGATTAAACATTTTAGTAACAAAAACGCAGGGAACTGGTAGATACGTTGTAACAAAAATCTGTGGAGCTCGTGTGTGTCCCCTGTTTCCGAAATATTAACTCAGAAACTAATATTATCCTTCAGCGTTAGTTTTGACGGTTGGTCGATCCTGTCCTTTTTTATATTGCCCCCCCCCCCAAAAAAAAATGAATTAAACTCACCATATGATACACAGTGCTGCCGCTGGTTACAGCGATGTGTTATACCGACCGTCGCAGATATCTATGATACGAATTACAGAACCGTGCAGTATCTTCATAGATTTCATAGATGTTGATTAGCGTGGCCACACACACACACACACACACACACACACACACACACACACACACACACACACATATATATATATATGCGTATCTGTGTGTGTGAGTGTGTACATATATGTATATGTGTGTGTATATATATATATATAAATACATATATCTATATATCTATACGTATATATATATATATATATCTATATATATATATGTGTGTATGTGTGTGTGTGTGTGTGTGTGTGTATGTGTGTGTGCGTGTGTGTGTGTGCGTGTGTGTGCGTGCGTGTGTGTGAAACTAATGAAGTTTCTTACGTAGTTTCTTGTTCCATTGTCATCTATTTAATTTCATATTACGCTCTGGACCCACCTTACGATTTATTCTGATGAGTTCTAATATCATACTATTAATTTCACTATGCAGAACTTATAGCGTTTTTGAAAAAAAAAAAAAAAATTGTGACCGATTTGACTGCCTAAACTCTTAATGGTGCTGATCCAGCATGACCGAAGTCAAATGACTGAACCAAGTAGAAGATTAAAAGGAGACAAGACTATTCTCTGTATATTAATATAATCATTGTCGCAGAGGAAAACGTGAAATATTGTATTTAGATTTAATTGTAAAATGTAGCACTCAAAAAAGTATGTTTATCTTTATTTTAATATTTACATTTTATTCTTTCACTTTGTTGACTCCCTTACATGAAAAAAGTACAGGAAGTACACAATCTAAATATCGATTTTATGCGAAATTAAAAAATTGACAGACGACGAGTATAATATCGAACGCATGACGTAGAGCGTGGGATATAGAATGAAAAAGACAAATGGTTGTTATAGTTCCGCATTAGAATCCAGAGTATGTGTGCATCCATCTCGATTCGAGACACGTAATTACCAAGGTAAATAAATAAATAAATAAATAAATTATTGTTAAGAAAACTCTACAAACGAAACATCACAAGAAATACACACACGTATTTCTATACATCCCTACACACGCATAAACACACATGTTCATATACATAAACACATATTTGTATGCATACATATGTACATATATACATGCATGCATACATGCATGCATACATACATACATGCATACATACAGACAGATGCAGGAAAAGCAGTAAAGTGTGACAACCGATGCAGACTTTGTGGAATTCACACTGAAGATGTCTCCCACATCATAAACAGTTGTCCGACGATGTCATCACGGTAATATCTGCCGACGAGACATGATTTTGTAGCTAGGACACTCTATAATGAAATCCGTCGGAAGGATAACCCCAAGGACAACGAAATAAGAACCCACAATATGGTAGAAGGCATAACCACTCATAATAAAAATGAATACTGGTGGAATGTCCCAATAAAATGTGTCCCAATAAAATACAAGCACAACAGACCAAATGCAATGATTTGGGATAGAGAAGAGAAACTGCGTACAGTTGTGGATATTAGCTGCCAGAGGATGTTAACATAAAGCTGAAGATCAGTGAAAAAGAGAATATCTACGCCGATCTATTGAGAAATCTGCAGTAACTCTATCCAGATTACAAGTTCAGGTTTACACATCTAATTATTGGAGCCTTGGGATATGTAACACTGCCTTAAATATCAATCTTGAGAAATTAGGCTTCTCAAAAGCAGAAAGGAGAAAGCTAATTCGAAGACTACAGATCCAATCCATCACTGGAACTGTGAAAATCTGTAAGACTTTCCAGAAGTTTATCATTTAATTATGTATGAGCATGTCTAGATATGTAACTATATACATGAGAATACATACATAAAACATACAAATCTGCACATATACACACATACATGCATATGTACATACATACATACATACATACATACTTAGAGAAAAAGAGAACAACTACGCCGAGCTACTGAGAAATTTGCAGATACTCCACCCAGACTACAAGTTGAGATTCATACCCGTGATTGTTGGGGCATTGGGATATGTAACAAACTGCCTCAACAAAAACCTGGAAAAATTAGGGTTCTCAAAACCTGAAAGAAAAAGGCTGATTAGAAGACTACAGATTCAAGCCATCAATGGAACTGTAAAGATATGAAAAACTTTCCAAAAATTTAGCACATAAATACATATGCATGCATCTAGACATAAAAACGCATCCATAAAACAAACATACAAATCTGCGCATACACTAACACCAAATACTGCACACACACACATATGCACAAATACCTAGATGATGTTGATAAAAGTTCCAATGAAGGAGCCTTGAATCTATGTTAGAGTCCGGCTCTTTCTCTATGGACCAGAAATACAGAAATGAAACTGATTGATAACATACATACAAATAAAAATACCCTGTTGTTGATGTTGGAATTCCGATGAGGGAGCCTTGAATCTACGTTAGAAACCGGCTCTTTCTCTATTGACAAGAAATCTTGAAATAAAACTGATCAATGACACCCCCACTCTCACACATAGTAACGCAAAGGGAGGAATTTTGATTATCGCCACGTGGTGAGTTGTAATGCAAAACAAATATACATAAAATAAAAGAAAGAAACTACACACACTCTTTTACTCTTTTACTTGTTTCAGTCATTTGACTGCGGCCATGCTGGAGCACCACCTTTAGTCGAGCAAATCGACCCCAGGACTTATTCTTTTGTAAGCCTAGTACTTATTCTATCGGTTTCTTTTTGCCGAACCGCTAAGTTACGGGGACGTAAACACACCAGCATCGGTTGTCAAGCAATGTTGGGGGGACAAACACAGACACACACACACACATATATATACATATATACGACGGGCTTCTTTCAGTTTCCGTCTACCAAATCCACTCACAAGGCTTTGGTCGGCCCGAGGCTATAGTAGAAGACACTTGCCCAAGGTGCCACGCAGTGGGACTACATAGTTTTAATATACTTTTTTTATATTTTATATTGTGTTTGTCGACCGGTTTTGCTTTCGCTCATCATGACATTGAAATTATTGTAATTTCGTATTTTAGTCCATGTTATGTGTATAGAAGTTTATGAATGAACGATTCAACAAGTAGAAAAATCTCAAGGGAGGTAATTGGTGATCGTTATCATTGGGGACAGGGGAGGTAATTGTTCATCTTTCGGGGAGGGGATAAATAAATACACAAAAATTAACATTGGTTTCCCAACGTTGCAGGGAATTTATTTCTTCCGACTAACAGCTGTTTTTCCATAGTTTTATAATGCTTTCCAAAAGTTGTTCATCATTATGTCTATTGAGTAACTCAATCTCTATTTTCATTTTCTATAGTGCTAATTTCTCCCTAAGCTGTCTTTGTTCTTTGGGCTCTTCTGAGATTGGTTTTATTTGTAGTTTGCGTGGTAGAATGAATAGTGCTGAGTTCATCCATTCTTCATATATTTCTACCTTATTATTTTTTATCCTGTTTCAAAAGAAAAATTTTCTAGCGTTGAGGCTTTTGGACCAAATATGGCTAATGCGGCTTTTAATTAAATGTGCTGACATTGGTACATTTTTATTATGCTTTTGGTATTTTGGTGATGATTCTTTTTCAAAATTGTTTGTGAAAATTGAGTGCAATGTTGTGCATAGTTCGTTCAAATTTTGACAAACCTTCTCAGTAGATTGTCTTATCTGTTCATTTTCAGTTTCTTTTCGGGTGCGGTAATTCAATCCATCGATTTTGTTAGAATAACTAAAAGAAATTAACTCAAATTTAGTTATTCTAACAAAATCGATGGATTAAATTACCGCATCCGAGAAGAAACCGAAAATGAACAGGGAAGACAATCTACGGAGAAGTTTAGTCAAATATGAACGAACTATGCACAACATTGCACTCAATTTTTACAGCTTTGAAAAAGAATCCTCACCAAAATACCTAAACCATAATAAAAATGTACCAATGTTAACCCATTTAATTAAAAGCTGCGTTAGCCATATTTGGTCCGAAAACCTCAACGCTAGAAAATGTTTCTTTTGAAATATGATAAAAAAATAATAAGGCAGAAATATTTGAAGAATGGATTAACTCATCGCCATTAATTCTACCACGCAAACTACAAATAAAACCAATCTCAGAAGAGCCCGAACAACAAAGACAGCTTAGGGAGAAATTAGCACCAGAGAAAATGAAAATAGTGATTGAGTTAGTTAAGAGCATCGATTGACGAACAAAAATATAAAACGATCGATGAAAAAGTGCACACTGATCTCACTAAACATACTGCTGAACAACCTATGGAAAATTTTATAAAACTATGGAAAGACAGCCGTGAGTCGGAAGAAATAAATTCCCTGCAACGGTTGGAAAACACCTTAGTTATACTTCCTTAGTTACGAAACTCAGTTTAGAAGAAACTACATTTCAGTTAACTCCTTCCTGAAAAAATTTAGAACCAAAAGATTCACAGAAATAAATATACGTCCAACGAGATCAAACTATTGACATCTAAAAGAACACAAACACACACAAAACTAATTAATAACGATAATAACACAGATAACTTCTACCAACCAAATTAAAGTAAACAGTATTTTAGACTGAGTGGAGAGAAACAGGGACACACGTTGGAACAAAACATACAGGAGAAACCTAAAGTAATAAGTTTATCAATGAAAGCACTCTATGCAATAATAATTAACATACTAGCTAATGGATTAAAATTTACTCCAAACCCACGAAGATCAAACCAGAATGAAATTAAAGACAATGTTTCAGAATTCTGCAAAAAACTACGACTCACAGAACACAAACTGACTACAACAACGAGGATGAATCACTGGTTAAAAACAGAAATAATTATCTTCCACCTAAAATTAGGAATAAAAGGTAGGAATAAAACACTAGATGACTTCTGCGACCTTATTCAAAATTTTCCAAATACTTTCCATAAGTGAAAAATTAATTCAAACCTCAACAATCTAGAATGGAAAAATCTAATTGAACTACAAACCAACAAAGACCTAACAATTAAAGAAGCAGACAAAGGAAGTACTGTAGTCCTGTTGGACACAGAATACTACAAAAATCTAGTATTATCCATGCTAGAAAACGATACCTTCTACGAAAAAGTTGTAAACTATAAACGCCAAAAAAAAAAAAAAAAAACAATGAAAAATCTTGCATCCTCAATACTTACATGGAAAATGCCTGAAAGAAAAAGAAATAGATTATATCACGAACTTCAAATATAAACCTAATCCTTTTTACGGTCTGCCTAAAATACACAAGGGCGTGATAATTAATGAAGCCTACAAACAATCACCAGGTAAATACATAAATATCCAAGCACCAGAAGATTTAAAGTTAAGACCCATTATAGCTGGCCTAATCTGTGAAACCCACCGCCTAAGCAATTTTCTAGACACCCTACTGAAACCCTTGCTGAAATACATCAAAAGTTTCATTTGAGACGATCTAAATATGCTAGAGCACCTACAAAAAAACAACTAAGGAAGAGGTATTATTGGTTTCCTTCGATGTTATTAATCTTTACACCAACATCCCACATAACTATGGAATAGAAGCAATAGAATTCTGGTTGGAAAAGTATAGTAAAGTACTTCCGGAACGCATAAATCAGGTCTTTATTATTGGATCTTTAAAATTTATACTTCAGAGCAATTATTTCCTATTTGATGACTCCTACTATCGTCAAAAATGCGGAATTGCGATGGGAACGAAAGCAACCGTTGTTCTTGCGAACCTAATAATGGGTTATTTTGAATTCACCATATATGAAGTGTCATTGCAAAAATATGGATATCCATTCCACCAATGTATAAGAGAGAACTGGAAAAGATACCTGAATGACTGCTTTATCATTTGGAAGGAGACTAATAAATCCTAACATTCAATTCACAATGGAATATAGCAAAGAGCAGCTCCCTTTCTTGGATATTATGATAAAAAAGTCAACAACCAAATTATAACTGTCATCTATCATAAACCAACGGACTTTAAGCACTATTTCCTGTTTAGCTCAAGCCACCCGAAACACATCAAAAGAAATATCTCCTTTAATTTAGCAAAAAGGATTTGCACAGTAGTGTCTTATAGAAATACTCGGCACTTTCGTCTTCAATACCTCATAGCAACATAAACTGAAACACAATATCCATCCTCACGTATAGACGATGGAATTAAGCGTGCTAAGAAGTTAGACATTTAAACACTAAAGGCAACAAAACATAACATCACATCTCATCTCAAAACACTCCTATATATATCAACTCATAACCTTAGAAACAATGAGGCATACAACATTATTGTACAAAATCTACCTGCATTCAGTAGAGATCCAGAAATGAACAACGTTCTGAAAACATAAATTCACCAAATGCAAAAAACAAAACAAATCACTAAAAAGACTTCTCACAACCACGAAACCAACGGTTAAAATATGTGGAGACCCAAACTGTGGAACATGCTGTGGAACCTACTGGAAGGTTCGGAATTCCTATTCAAACAAGGAGAGAGGTTCACAATTAAAACCAACTTCACTTGTGCTTCTAAGTATTTAATTTATGTTCTAACTTGCTCAGGTTGTGTACATAACTATATAGGACCGATAAGTATGACACTGAGACGTAGAACCACACCACATAAGAAACAGAGCCGGTTCCCGCAATACAGACAGATTTCATTGAGCGAACACATAGAGAGAGGTGCAGGTAATATCCAACCAAACTTCACAGTTTTCCCCATCTACCAGTGCAAAGAAACAATTTCTATACATGAACGTTTAAATAAAGAAAATTTGTACATCGAAAAATGCAGAACAAGTCTAAATATGAGCGCATAACCAATAATAATGATCACCAATTACATCCCTTTAGATTTTTCTACTTGTTGAATCATTCATTCATAAATTTCTCCACACTCAACATAGACCAAAATCTCTTCAAGAAAATTCGAAATTACAATTATTTCAATGTCATGATTAGCGAAAGACAAACCGATCGATAAACACAACATAAAATATAATAAAGAACATATCAAAACTATGTAAAGTGTGTGCATTTTCTTACTTTTATAGATATAATATGTGTGTGTATGTTCATATATACATATGAATATATTCGTATATAACTTATATACATAGCCGCAGGAGTGGCTATAGGCACAGGAGTGGCTATATAGGCGCAGGAGTGGCTGTGTGGTAAGTAGCGTGCTTACCAACCACATGGTTCCGCGTTCAGTCCCACTGCGTGGCACCTTGGGCAAGTGCCTTCTACTATAGCCTCGGGCCGACCAAAGCCTTGTGAGTGGATTTGGTAGACGGAAACCGAAAGAAGCCCGTCGTATATGTATATATGTATATATATATATATATATATATATATATATATATATATGTATCTATATGTGTGTGTGTATGCTTGTGTGTCTGTATTTGTCCCCCCCCCCCCACCACCATCGCTTGACAACTGATGCTGGTGTGTTTACGTCCCCATAACTTAGCGGTTCGGCAAAAGAGACCGATAGAATAAGTACCAGGCTTACAAAGAATAAGTCCTGGGGTCGATTTGCTCGACTAAAGCCGGTGCTCCAGCATGGCCGCAGTCAAATGACTGAAACAAGTAAAAGAGTAAAAAAAGAGTAAATACATACATAATACATACATACATGCATGCATATACATACATACATGCATACATACATACATACATACATACACACACACACATACACACATATATGTATATGTACAGTTATTATATTATGTAAAGTAGTTAGGGCAAATCCTCTTGAAGCACGTCTACTTATTCCGTTATTACAATCCAGTAAGCATCCATAACTGCTGCTGCTGCTACTGAGTATGTGTGTGTGTGTGTGTGTGTGTGTGAGAGAGAGAGAGAGAGAGAGATAGATAGAGAAAGATAGAGAGAGTATTTTCTTATTTATCTTTTTGGAAGTTCAGAGATAGTAGCATGCTAGACTGAAATTTGGAGACAACTTCCAAAAATACTCGCCAACTAGAAGTGCTACCTGGACGATTGCTTCATTCTGTGGTCGCATAACCTTGAGCTACTCTTATAAAAGGCTTCAGGAATTTAAAGCAAATACTACCTGAAAGACTACATCCATCAATGTTAATAGACAACGGAATAGAACGTACGTAAGCATTAGGTATTTAAGAACTAGGAAAAACAGAAAACATTCAGATACTCTTAATACTCTATCATTTATTACAACGCCCAGCCCCCAAATCACAAAGGTTTATAAAATTGCCCACCAGATTATTCCAGTACTGAGACAAGATCCAAGAATGAATCAAGCACTCGAAATACAAAAAAATAATAAAATGCAAAATGTTCTCAAAACCTCAAAAAACTACTCATTAGCGCTAAATTACCCTCCACAAACCCTTCACAAGTACTCAAAATGCGTGACCATCCTAATTTCAGGATTTACGTGAACCTCATTGAAAAACTAATGTTTACCATAAAATTTCAATTTACTTGTTCGTCAAAAAATATATATGCTGTTAAATGTAAAGAATGTAATGTGGATTACATAGATGAAACAAAACTTATTCTCAGAAACAGACTGAATATTCATCGTCAACAATTACGAGACCCAAGTACTAGACAGATCCCACTGGGTGTGCACATAAACATATGCGCAAAAAAATAATTCCCCCAAATTCCTTGTCTTCCTATCTTACCTTTGTTCACTCAATACCACAGATCTTTTCGAATAAAGAAAGAGAATATGTTAATACAAAAATACAAAGCTTGACTGAATAAACTTTAATAAAGTACATTCAACAACTAGTCACACACTAACATATCCTGCCATTTGACACGTTGAATTTACACATACGGCAACTTAACTTTTCCCGCATGACACTAACGCACGAATTTAGAGGAGAACAAAATTTTATGCCTACGCGCATACATACAAATCATATCTATTCAACCACTATATGTACTAAATTTACAAAGCCTTATTTTTTGTATTCTCAATAGTTAAATGCAGTGAAACATGACAACTTCAACTTTTAGATTACTTGTTTTGCTAGACTTATGTACAACAAATGAGTACCCAAATTTCCAAGTTTTCCCACTTTACCTTTATTCAAAGAATACCTCAATTAAAACACGAATTGGCCTAGTGAGATGTGACGTCAACAGCTGGTGTTTGAGAAGGTGTATGGTGTTATTTTATAGTGATTTGGAGTTGCGGTTTCGAAACCCAGAAGGGAGACTGTTACTAAAATTTTCGAATTATGTTTGTTGTATCTGGTTGGTTTTTTTTTGTGGAAAAATTGAGTTTTTTGCTTCTTTCTAGTGTGTTATTAAAGGATATTTAATTGCAGTCTATATTTTTTAATGAGCATGCTTTCCTTATTCAATCGGAATTGGGTTGAAGTGCGTCTGGTGCATTGATTGAGAGGGAAGGTTTGATATTTTGGGTTTATGTCAACGTGGCATTGATGTAGGTGTTTGCATACGGGAATTTTCCTAGTCGTGGGGTCCTGAATTTGTTGCCTGTTAGTCTGTCCCTTAAGGTCATATTAGCTTGACCTATGTAGTGTCCATCAAACCCA